>NC_091358.1:5604735-5904735 GCF_038502225.1 Cherax quadricarinatus
CAGCGTGGACACGCTACCAATGTCTTCTTCAGGTAGGTAAGGTTCGTCAGAAATCATTTTCCTGACGCAGGTCTTAGATAATGACCCGCCGTTGGAGCTTTTGGTCATCTGACCGAGGCCTTCCGCTGGTTTACCGGCTCACCCTTTTAAAAAATTATGGTCAGAGTTATAACCATTTTTATTTCTATAGTTCTCTTCTTCAGAGTTCCCTATATGTACTAAGACTGACTACCTTCGACAACGCCTCTCACAACCCCTAACAAGAAGTATCCGTGTACCTCCCTGGTAACAACATTCACACTCGCAAGGTCCCGGGTTAGATACCTAGGCACGGAAAAACAAATGAGCAAATTTCCTTACACACCTGCTACCCCTGTCCACCTAGATGTAAAAATGGGTACTGGTGTGTTAGCAGACCTGTTGTGGCTCTTATCCGGAGAAAAATCCACGATAAAAAAAAACTCCAGTCCAGTCCTGCTGGATGTAAAACTGTGCAAGAAAAATCCAGTACCTGCTGGAATGTCCTATTCCAGTACCACCATCACCACCACACACCCCATCACTGCCATCTCCTCGTGGCAATCCCATCACCATCAATTTCCACCACCAGCAACCCCATCACTACCAACTTCCACCACCAGCAACCCCATCACCACCACTACCAACATCAACACCATCACCCGGAAACTCTCAACATTCTCCCCAACTTGAGACTTTCCTACAAGTGCTGAGTTGCAACTAAGGGACCAAGTGGAGAGAGGAAGGGGAGGGGAAGGAGAGAGAGAGAGTGGGAGGAAGGGGAGGAGAAGGAAAAAGGGTTTGGGGGGAAATGGTCGGTTGGGGGAAGGGGCAGGGGGCGTTACGGACCAGACAAGTGATGGTTCTGAGGCTTGAAAGGAGGGGGGGAGGGGAAGAGAAGGGGTGGATGAGGGGGTGGTGGAGGGGGGAGGGGTTAAGAGGAGGGGTGGATGAGGGGGTGGTGGAGGGAAGGAGGAACCTCCCTAACAATGCACAATCCTCTACTCTCATCCTCAATGCACACACGCACATGCACACGTACGCATGTGCGTGCAGACACACATGCACATGCGCGCACGCACATTTGTTGGGAGTTCCATGACGTATTAAATGATGTGTGACGAGAGAGAGAGAGAGAGAGAGAGAGAGATATTGGCTTGCATTTTTTTTAGACTGCAAGAAGGCATTTGATACTGTATCTACAAGAGGCTGGGCCGCAAATGTAAGATTTAGGCGGGAACAACAGGGAACGTCGTACTCCTGTGGATCAAAGAATATCTTTGGGAAAGTAAGCAGTGACTCGGACAAGAGACTTCAGAATGGGGAAGAGTAACCAGCGCTGTCCCTAAGGAACGTTGTTGGGACCAACACTGTTTCTGGTTATGTGAATGACATTCCAGATGGGACTGATTCAGAAATATCCCTGTTTGCTGCTGATGTAAAACTAATGAGAATAAAAAGCGACGAGGACAAGGAAAGGATCAAAGGGAATCTGGATAAATTGAGTGGTTAGATAAGTGGCTGCTTGAATTCAACCCCAGTAAATACAAGCTCACAAATATTGGGGAAGAAGCAAGAAGACCGGAAACGGGGTATAGACTAGTACAGAGACTGCAGACCTCACTCAGACTTTGGGGTGAGCACAGTGCCCAGCATATCACCAGCCTCACATAAGCCGAATAATCTCTGCAGCCAATGCTAATCTGGTAAATCTAAACAGAAATCTCAACAGTCATTTCGGATTTTTCCTGAGCTGAGGGACATAAGTTATAAAGAGAGACTAATGAAACTAAACCTAATAACAAATTAGCCAGAAAAAACAGGACATGATAATATGCAAAATACTCAGGGGAATCGATAAGGTAGACGGACAGGCTGTGTGAGAGGCCAGAAGCAGGAACTCGGGAACACCGCTAGAATTGAGTCACAGATGAACGTCAGGGATGTTAGGAAGTAGTTCTTCAATCTCAGAGTGGTGAAGTAGTGGTAGAGGCAAGTTCAATACATAGTTTTAAGAGAAGGTACGATAGGGTCCACGAGACTAACTGAAGAATGGTAAGAGGTGGGGCCAGGAGCTGAGAGTCGACCTTTGCACTCAAGCACGAACAGGTGCGCGCGCACACGCGCACACACACACACACACACACACACACACTTAGGAACGGAAAATCCTGTCTTACACAATTTACTAGTCATTATTAAGAGTCACAGAGACGAGAGAAGCAAGACAGTGTTGTCTGGATTGTTTCTTCTTGAAGTGCAAAAAAACCTTTGACACAGTACCACACCAGAGGTAAATCCAGGAATTAGAGGAACAAGCAGAATGAAGAGACAGAGTGATCCAATGGGTCATGGATACCTTATACCTTTGATGAATTTCGAGTCTTTCTACTCCCGGAGCCCGGCCAAGGGCCAGGCTCGTCTGGCCCTTGGCTGTTCCTGTTGATGGCTACTATCTATCACAGATCTTGTAACTTGTTCGGTTTCCTCTTGACAACTTGTTCAGCATGTTTCTGATATCTTCTGGTATGTTGAAAAATCTCTCAGATGTGCCCAGCTCTACAAACACTGAAGACGGGGCTACCCATATAGCAAGGCATGAGAGAGGAGATAAATATCGAAGGTGAACAATGCATTACCCGCCTAGAATCAATTAACTATTAAAAGCGCCACTAAGCAATTGAGTTTCTCTCTGGAACGAAGAGGCCTGATAATGTAGACACGGAAGGCATTTGGGTGCCAGGTTCCCAATCTACACGCTACCATAACTTACTGCAGCGAAACAATGTGGGAGATAACTTACTTGGGTGATACAATGTGGGAGAAAGTGTAAACCCAGTGAACAGCAGTGGTGCTGTGAGTACTATTAGAGAATACTATGTCGACATTCATGGTCTAAGACTCGTCACTCTGTTACCTGTACATATAAGTAATACTGATAGAAGAATGGTTGATATTGTTGATAGGAAACTTGGCCACTATCTGCTGCAGGTGCCTGATCTGCTAGGTTGTAATGGACATGTGGGCCAGCGGGCCGCTAACACCAAAAGCCTGTTTGACTAGGTATCAACATGGAAGTCGTGCCTCAGGCCGGCTGCGAGGGCAGAATAACCCTCGAGACCAGTCGCGGGTATGCCACAAGTGTCGGGGTGCCCCTGGCTCCAGGGCTGGGGAAGCAGCAGGTGGCAGTATCAGGTGGTGTCCTGGCTTTGTCATACGAAATTCCTGGAATCAAGAGCCGTTCGAAATCAAGGCACCTCTCTCGAAGGCAGAGATTTAAAGAAGGCTCTGACTTATGAAGTTCCTGAGGCATCCTGTAATACATACTGAATGATAACGTGTTGGGTGATTAGCAAACGGAGGTTCTTCACCACTCCTTGCCCTGTACGTCCCGCCAGAGTTTAGTACTTCACTGCATGTAATCTAATCTTAACGTAGCCAAGACTTATATCATTCAACTAATCTCACACTGAGATAGCAAAGTTATTTCCAGGTCTGGTCGAGGTGGGAGCCGCAAGAGATGACCCCCCCCCCCAGAACCAATGTGTTTGTACGACCTGTGATATACCTGTAACCAGTTTCGAGTTTTTATATCTTCCCGTTGCTTATGGCGACCCGCTGTCCCACACAGACACCACAGCCTGGTTGATCTGACACTCTGATGAAGCAGACAGACCTTTGATGAGTAGAGATCCAGTTTCCTGCCTAAAATTTCCACGTTTGTTCTGGCAATGTTTTTTATATCTGCTGATAGCAGACTGATGATGATGTAGAACATAAGAACGAAGGAACACTGCAGAAGGCCTACTGGCCCATGCGAGGCAGGTCCAAGTCTCCTACCGGCTTAAGTCAATGCACCCAACCTAGTCAGGTCAGGTCACCTTGACTTAAGGGAGGAACACGGCAACCGTCCTGGTAGCACAAGCTAATCAGGTCCAACTCACACCCACTCATGTATTTATCCAACCTATTTTTAAAGCTACACAACGTTCTGGCCTCTATAACTGTACTCGGGAGTTTGTTCCACTCATCCACAACTATTACCAAACCAGTACTTTCCTATATCCTTCCTGAATCTGAATTTTTCTAACTTAAAACCATTGCTGCGAGTCCTGTCCAGGCTAGATATTTTCAGCACACTATTTACATCCCCTTTATTTATTCCTGTCTTCCATTTATACACCTCAATCATATCCCCCCTAATTCTACGTCTTTCTAGAGAGTGAAGATTCAGGGCCCTTAGTCTATCCTCATAGGGAAGGTTTCTGATACATGGGATCAACTTTGTCATCCTCCTTTGTACATTTTCCAGAGCATTTATATCCATTCTGTAATACGGTGACCATAACTGTGCAGCATAATCTAAATGAGGCCTAACCAAGGATGTATAGAGTTGAAGAACAACCTGAGGACTCCTATTATTTATGCTTCTTGATATAAAGCCAAGGATTCTATTAGCTTTATTGCGAACACTTATGCACTGTTGTCTTGGTTTCAGATTACTGCTAACCAGAACTCCTAAATCTTTTTCGCAATCCGTAATATTAAGATCTACATTATTTAGTTTATATGTGGCATGGTTATTGTCCTGTCCAACATTTAGAACTTTGCATTTGTCTATATTAAACTGCATCTGCCACTTCTCCGACCACTGCATCAGTCTACTCAAATCTTCCTGGAGTGCTCTAATGTCCTCGTCAGAATGAATTCGACGGCCTATTTTGGTGTCATCGGCAAACTTGTTGATGTCGCTCTTTATGCCCTCATCTATGTCGTTTATGTATATTGTGAACAGCAGGGGGCCCAACACTGACCCCTGTGGAACACCGCTCGTGATGCTTCCCCACTCTGATTTCTCCCCATTTATGCAAACTCTCTGCTGCCTATTAGTCAACCATGCCTCTATCCAGGAAAAAATTTCTCCTCCTATTCCATGTGCCTTAATTTTCCTCAATAGTCTCTGATGTGGGACCCTGTCAAAAGCCTTACTGAAGTCCATGTACACAATATCATATTCATTACCATGATCTACCTCCTCAAATTTTACCTTAGTGAAAAAAGTTAACAAATTCGTAAGGCAGGAACGTCCCTTTGTAAAACCATGCTGTAGTGTTCTCTTACTATGCCCATGGCTTTCCTGTTTTTTCACGGCATCTTACACTTCCTCCCACATCTCTCGCTCTAGTATGTAATAATGATCCAAAGATTTGGAAGCCTTCCAATATACGTTGATAAATTAGACACATGTGCAACTCGTGGGTATCTTTATTAAGGAAACGTTTCGCCACACAGTGGCTTCATCAGTCCATACACAGGAGAAATATGTTGCATAAGTGTCTCAATTCTACCCAAGAGTTGCGCATGTGTCTAATTTATCAATGTGTCGGTTCTGTGAACCATTCATCTACAATTCCAATATACGTACAGTCCCAGTCCCAAGTCCCATAAGTACCTTTCGTTCTACAGAATGGTTTTCCTGTTGCGTGTAGTGTCTGAGTTCTTCATGCTTTTCGTATCTGAGCAAATAGAATTTGCCAGCACTGAACATCATGTTACCTTTACTTCCCGCTGCAAGTCTTTGTTTAAACCCTCTTGCAATTTTTCCTTGTCATGTGCAACACTTGGGTATCCTTATTGAGCAAACGTTTCGCCACACATTAGTAGCTTCATCAGTCCATACAAAAGAGAATGGACTGACGAACCCACTGTGTGGCGAAATGTTTCCTCAACAAAGATACCCAAGAGTTGCACATGTGTCTTAATTTATCATTTACAAAGTCGTCATAAGCTCCTCTCTCCTATGTGCAGATTATTTGTGGATTGTTCCAGTCACTGTATTGTGCCTTTTTGTTATTTATGACTTTCGTGTTTATCCCATCATCCGCAATCCTGATACGAAGCTGTGGTAAGTGTTTTTGTCTAGAACGAGGATGACAAACAGTAAAGGCACCAGGACAATGCCCTGAGGTACTGCACTGAACAATTTGCTAAGTCTGTATTTTACTTTGCTACCTGGAGGGGGGTTTCGGGGGTCAACGCCCCCACGGCCCGGTCTATGACCAGGCCCCGCGACGGATCAGGGCCTGATCAACCAGGTTGTTATCTAAAAGGACACAAGTGCAACTAATGTGACATTTATTGTGACAACGTTTCGCTCTCCAGGAGCTTTATCAAGCCATTACGTAATGGCTTGATAAAGCTCCTGGAGAGCGAAACGTTGCCACAATAAATGTCACATTAGTTGCACTTGTGTCCTTTTACTTTACATATTGTCGGTAATTCTACCAACTTTATTACAGGTTGTTATTGTTTGCTGCACGTAAAGCGACACACGAACTTCAGCCCGGCTGGTCAGGTACTGACTTTAGGTGCCTGTCCAGCTCTCTCTTGAAGGCAGCCTGGAGTCTATTGGTAATCCCTCTTATGAGGAAATGGTATGGTGATACCGACAAGATGTGGAAAAAGACACTTATGTACAGTTCAGGACATTTATTAAAGGAAACGTTTCGCCACGAGTGGCTTCTTCAGGACTGAAGAAGCCACTCGTGGCGAAACGTTTCCTTTAATAAATGTCCTGAACTGTACATAAGTGTCTTTTTCCAAATCCCTCTTATGTATGCTAGGAAGCAATTGAACAGTATTGGGCCCCCTACATTTATTGCATATGTATAGAAATGCTGTTCTGAGGTTTGCTAGTCTTGCACATGCGCTAATAAACAGTTCGTGTGTAATGCTACGTTTACCATTGTTGAGGTTTGAGAGTTTCCGTACTACCGCATCTCGGCCCTGGGCTAGGCATGTCTGATGCTTGCCTAATCAGGCTGTTGCTGTTGGCGGCCTGCTGACCCACATATCCATCACAGCCTGGTAGATCCGCAATTGGAGGTACTTGTCCAATTTCCACTTTAAAACCTCTACACGTGTTTCAACGGTGTTTCTGGTAAGATGCCGAACAGTCTGGGCCCACGTATGTTGATACAATGTTCTCTTATTGTGCCCACAGCGCCTTAGCTTCTGCCGATAAATCTCCTTTTCTCTCTCTGATATTCACAGCCTCTGTCCATGCTGTCACCCGTCACCGACCTACCCTCACTTCCAAATTGCACGAGCCTGTATTTCTTGGGGTCTACCTGGAGGGTATTCCGGGAATCAACGGCCCGGTCCACGACCAGGCCTCCTGGGGGATCAGGGCCTGATCAACCAGGCTGTTACTGCTGGCCACACGTAGTCCAACATACGAACCACAGCCCGGTTGATCCGACACCGACTTTAAGTATCTGTCCAGCTTCCTCTTGAAGGCAGCTAGGGGCCAACTGGTAATTTCCCTTATGAATGGTGGGAGGCTGTTGAACAGTCTTGGGCCCCGGACACTTATGGTGTTTTCTTGAACATAGAAGCCACTTGTCTGAACATATCTTCAGCCTGTTGAGGTCTCCCTGGAGTTTATTGTCCTCTTCTATTCTTATCCTTCTCATTAGTTTAGTTATTTTTATTCCTCTTATTAGCATCATAAGTTTTACATCGGCAAACGGTGACACATGGGGCTTAATCCGTTCTGGTTGATCGATTATGTTTATATGGAACAGTAACGGCCCCAATATTGATCCCTGGGGAACCCCATTCGATGCTCTCTCTGGTTCTGTCTCATCCCTTGCTGTTATTCCCCGGCTTCTGTCATTAAGGTATTCCTCAACTTACTGGAGCACTTTTAACCCTGTCTGTTCTCATTTCTGCAATATACACAAGTAACTCAATAGAATGAAACATATGACAACGTTTCGGTCCGACTTGAACCATTAACAAGTCACAGTTAATATAAATAATTTATATCTTTTTTAATAGTATACATGTAATGTAGTTTACATAAAAAAATATTGTTAGTCTCAAAAGAAAGCCGCTACAACATGCAGTGTATTTCTAAGTCGAACCAAAACGTAGTTTAAAGTTTTATTCTGTGTGCGGGTTATTTGTGTATTGCTCCAGTCACGGTATTGCGACTTTTTGTAATTTAAACTTCGCACTAATAGTAAGTTTATTCAGGTATACACAAATACATAGCAGCATATGTGTAGAGAACCTGGGATAACCAAAAAAAAAAAAGTCAGACTTATTTCCATTGGGGTCCTAACCTTCCTGCGTTCCAAGGTGTAATCCAGCCTAGTCTGTCATTCTGACTGCATCCCTGTTACTGTCACTGAACTCCAGCAAATCCCTAGGATAGGATTTTCCAATCTCTAAATCCGAGTGTGTGCGTGCATGGTCGCCACACACACACTGTAGTGTACATAGAGGATGTGAGGAGTGAAGTGAGTGGGTGTTGCCCCAGCGTTGGTCCATGGGTGAGGTAGGGGGCTGTAAGGGAGTGGTAGAGGGGGTTGCACACCCCTCACCCTTACCCCACAAACCTCCCTTCCCCCCCAAACTCAGACCACTACCGCCCAGTCATTACGATCGCCCCAGGGAGAGGGGGGTAGGCGCCCCTACTCCCTTACTCTTTATGGAGTCGGAGGTTCACACAGGTACCTACATGAAGGTACAGGTAAACAAGTACAAGCAGATAAGTACCAACAGGTACCAACAGACAGTCCATCCTCCAAGATGGTCCCTTGATCGAAGAAGCATCACGCTCATTTTGGATCAAACCAGGTTGTGGTGGTCATATGGGCCAAGAGCAACAGCATGGTTGATCAGTCAAATCCACAGATGTCTGGGCCCCAAGCTGGGCCAGAAGAGTAGAAAAACACCCGGAACAAGTTAAAGGTGTATATGAAACCCATCCCGTGTGATGGAATATGACAAGGAAATCACAGCTGTCTTCTCTCACAATGTAACTTATCACGCAGAATATTCTAGCAACACACTGCGGGTGTCTCCACAATGTACCCACCCAGTGTTGCTACACTATTCTACAGACTAGCAACACTACACACAATGTACGTATCTTGTAGAATAGTTTAGCAGTATAGGGTAGGATAACTGTAGTTGCTTCCTGAGGTCACCGCCCCCCCACAGTCCGGTCCCAGACCAGGCCTTCTGGTTACTGGTTTACTCGATCAGGCTGTTGGTGCCCGCCGCCCTCAGGCTAACGTACTCATGAAGGGAGGGTGTTGCAGAGTCGTGGTGCCTTTACATTTAATAAGTTCTCTTTCAGTGTACTCAGCGCTCCCGTTCACCCGAGGTATCTGGCACCGTCTGCCAAACACGTTTTCAAATGTAGTAACTCCGGTGTGCAGATTTGGAGTCAATCCCTAGAATCTTGCAGGTGTATATTATGATGCATCTTTCTCGCCTACGTTTCAAGGAGTACAACTCGCGAGACTTCAGGCGCTCCCAGTATATGAGCTGTGAAAGTTCTCTGAACATTTACCATTCCTGAAATCTTGTCAGCCTTAAGGGAAGTGGGCGACTGCATGTAGCAATGTGCTGTAACTATCATACAGAGTAGGGCAGCAACACACTGCACATGTATCCAGTTTTGCTGACAAACTACAAGGGTGATCAGATATTTCCTTAACTACTGGGAACGCTTGGAAGCACTTGCCTTGTACACGCTGGAACGCAGGAGAGATATATCATAATCTACACTTGGAAAATCCTGGAAGGAATGGTCCCGAATCTGCACACTGAAATCATTCCCTACGAAAGTAAGAGACTGGGTAGGCGATGCAAAATACCCCTAATTAAAAATAGGGGGGGCACTGGTACACTAAGAAAACACCATAAGTGTCCGGGGCCCAAGACTTCAACAGCCTCCCACCAGCCACTAAGGGGAATTACCAATAAACCCCTGGCTGCCTTCAAGAGAGAGCTGGACGGATACCTAAAGTTAGTGCCGGATCAGCCGGGCTGTGGTTCGTATGTTGGACTGCGTGCGGCCAGCAGTAACAGCCGGCCGATTCACCGGGAGGCCTGGTCGTGGACCGGGCCGCTGGGGCGTTGATCCCCGGAATAACCTCCGTCAAGTAGGTAGGTACTTGACGCCACAACTCTCAACCTCCCAACACAGTCTGCATCTACACCTCCTTTACTTTCATTAATACACCACGCACAGCCATTAAGAACATAAGAACATAAGAACATAAGAACGAAGGAACACTGCAGAAGGCCTACTGGCCCATGCGAGGCAGGTCCAAGTCCCTACCGGCTTAAGCCAATGCACCCAACCTAGTCAGGTCAGGTCACATTGACTCAAGGGAGGAACACGGCAACCGACCCGTTAACACAAGCTATCAGGTCTAACTCACACCCACCCACATCTACTCATGTATTTATCCAACCTATTTTTAAAGCTACACAACGTTCTGGCCTCTATAACGGTACTTGGGAGTTTGTTCCACTCATCCACAACTCTATTACCAAACCAGTACTTTCCTATATCCCTCCTGAATCTGAATTTTTCCAACTTAAAACCATTGCTGCGAGTCCTGTCTAGGCTAGATATTATCAGCACACTATTTACATCCCCTTTATTTATTCCTGTCTTCCACTTATAAACCTCAATCATATCCCCCCTAATTCTACGTCTTTCTAGAGAGTGCAGTTTCAGGGCCCTTAGTCTATCCTCATAGGGAAGGTTTCTGATACATGGGATCATCTTTGTCATCCTCCTTTGTACATTTTCCAGAGAATTTATATCCATTCTGTAATACGGTGACCAAAACTGTGCACCATAATCTAAATGAGGCCTAACCAAGGATGTATAGAGTTGAAGAACAACCTGAGGACTCCTATTATTTATGCTTCTTGATATGAAGCCAAGGATTCTATTAGCTTTATTGCGAACACTTATGCACTGTTGTCTTGGTTTCAGATTACTGCTAACCAGAACTCCTAAATCTTTTTCGCAATCCGTAATATTAAGATCTACATTATTTAGTTTATATGTGGCATGGTTATTGTCCTGTCCAACATTTAGAACTTTGCATTTGTCTATATTAAACTGCGTCTCAATAGTTCCTGAAATCGTAGTCACCAAGGCCCGCTCAGGAACTCTACACCAGTCTCTCAGCTGAGGGACTGACCACCTCAAATACTTTTTCTCTAAGGATGATGGACTGATTACATCATTATTTCACTAGTACTTTGTATTTGAATGAAGAAGCCTACCGAGCAGGCGAAACGTTACAACAATAAAGATACCCAACTGTCGGTATTTTATACTATTTTAAACTTGCACTAGACCTGCTGGCCCATGCTACCTGGAGTCTACCCGGAGGGCATTCCGGGGATCAACACCCCCGCGGCCCGGTCCATGACCAAGCTTCCTGGTGGATCAGGGCCTGATCAACGAGGTTGTTACTGCTGGCCCCACGTAGTCCAACGTACGAACCACAGCCCGGCTGATCTGGTCCATGCTATGTAGGTCATCTTCAACCATTCTCACGCATATTAGCCCAATTTTAAAACCACCCAAATGTTAGCGTTAGCTTGTTCCACTCTAATATTTAGAGCTTTCCGGGGTTCTGTACTAGTCAGATGTGGGCTCCATGAGGGTGCTGCGTACTCTATGCTTGGTCATGCTAGTTTTGTACTTATCCTAAAGGACGTAACTTAGGTCCTTAACGCTTGGCCAGCCTATGACAAACAAAAATGCAATAGAGAGGTCTTAAAAAAGTCATTATCAATTCTGGCTAGATTAAGGTAGGCCTCTCATGGGCCAGTAGGCTTGCTGCAGTGTTCCTTCTTATGATAAGTCAGTGTAGAAAAAGGATAGGTCAAGGCAGGCTAGGTTAGTGTAGAGGACAGGTTAACGGTAGGCTAGGTTAGTGTAGAGGACAGGTTAACGGTAGGCTAGGTTAGTGTAGAGGACAGGTTAACGGTAGGCTAGGTTAGTGTAGAGGACAGGTTAACGGTAGGCTAGGTTAGTGTAGAGGACAGGTTAACGGTAGGCTAGGTTAGTGTAGAGGACAGGTTAACGGTAGGCTAGGTTAGTGTAGAGGACAGGTTAACGGTAGGCTAGGTTAGTGTAGAGGACAGGTTAACGGTAGGCTAGGTTAGTGTAGAGGACAGGTTAACGGTAGGCTAGGTTAGTGAAGGGAAGGATAGGTTAAGGTAGGTTATATTAAAATACGCTAGGTTAAGGCAGACAAGGTTAGATTACCTTCATTTATACAAATTTGTTTTTAAGAACATAAGAAGGAGTGCATGACTCAAGAATTCGTAATGACACGATTGCAAATAAACCATACCCCTAACCCTCCTATGGTGTAGAAATATACCTAGTTGGATGAATCTTATTGTGGCTAGCTGGTCTAGTGGCTAACGCGACGGGCTGGAGTTTTGAGACTCTATGACCGCGGGTTCAATCCCGGCCGGGGGTATGGTTTATTTGCAATCGTGTCATTACGATTTCTTGAGTCATGTTGACGGCAGTGAAGGGACTTGAGCTAGAGTTCGTCACGGCCACGCTAGCTGGAGATTCGTCTGTAAAAACTTGCATTTGTGGTCACAGAGGTGCCTGTGCTAACCTTCCTATGGTGTAGAAATATACCTAGTTGGATGAATCTTATTGTGGCTAGCTGGTCTAGTGGCTAACGCGACGGGCTGGAGTTTTGAGACTATGACCGCGGGTTCAATCCCGGCCGGGGGTATGGTTCATAAGAAGGAGCACTGCAGCAGACTTACTGGTCTTCTAGAGGAGTCTAATGCAATGTTTGCAGCCTTCACAGAGACTCACACAAAAGATCACTTTGACAGTGAAATATGGATAAGTGGTTGCAACCTTTTTAGATGCGACAGAAAAAAATAGGCAACAAGGGGGGATTGGCCTGTATGTCAGAGTCCCTTATCTGCACGGAGTTGCTGAACACCACAAATGAGGTAGTTGAAGTTCTATCAATAAAGATCGAGAACCAAAACCTAGTCATTGTGGTTGTATACAAGCCACTAGATGCAACCTCACAACAGTTCAAGGAACAGCTACTGAAATTTGATTACTGTTTGGAAAACCTTCCAGCTCCATCCCCAAACATCTTACTGCTTGGTGATTTCAACCTAAGGCATACAAAATGGAAGAATGTAGCAAATAATGTTATAGCTGAAACAATCCCCGGAGGTAGCGCAGATGAAGGTCACACACACGAGCTAATAAGTCTCTGCGAAAAACACACCTTAAGCCAGCAGATAGTGGAGCCAACAAGACTAGGAAACACACTTGACCTTATCTTCACAAATAATGAGGACCTGATAAGAGACATAAGAATATCAAAAACAACTAATTCCGATCACAACCTAATCGAAGTCCAGACGTACATGCATAGGGGTCCTGATCAGCAGAATGCATGTACCTGTGAAGGTGCCTTCACAAAATACAACTTAAACAACAAGAACATCAACTGGGACCAGGTAAACGATGTCCTAAACGAAACATGTTGGGAAGATGTCTTAAATGACATGGATCCAAACCAGTGCCTTGAAAGGATCAACTTCCTGGCAGCCGAAGCATGTTCTAGGCATATTCCCCTAAGAAATAAGAAGAGCAGGAGTAAACTGGAAAGAGAAAGACGCTCCCTCTACAGAAGACGACGAAGAGTCACTGAGCTCCTCAGGAGTGCTAGAATATCTGATACACAAAAGGAGGCGCTGACCAGGGAAGTGGAAACTATCGAACTTAAGTTAAATGACTCTTACAGGAACCAGGAGAGGCAGGAGCTTAAAGCTATTAGTGAAATTGAAAGTAATTCAAAATATTTCTTTTCATATGCCAAAAACAAGGCAAATACCACATCTAGTATCGGGCCCTTACTCAGACAGGATGGGACTTACACAGATGACAAGGAAATGAGTGAAATATTGAAATCCCAGTACGACTCTGTGTTTAGTGAACCACTAATCGGTCTGAGGATCGACGACCCAAATGATTTCTTCATAAATGAGCCTCAAAACTCCATAAATGTATGCCAGATTTCCGACATTACCCTAACTCCGATAGATTTCAAAAAAGCCATTGACAACATGCCCATGCACTCAGCCCCGGGCCCAGACTCGTGGAACTCTGTTTTCATTAAGAACTGCAAGAAAACCCTCTCGCGTGCCCTAAGTACACTATGGAGGAGGAGCTTGGACATGGGTGAAATTCCACAGTCACTTAAAACAATGGATATAGCCCCACTCCATAAAGGTGGCGGCAAAGCATTAGCTAAGAACTATAGACCAATAGCTCTGACGTCCCACATCATAAAAATCTTTGAAAGTGCTAAGAAGCAGGATTGCAAATCACCTGGATTCCCAAAATCTGCACAATCCAGGGCAACATGGGTTCAGGGAAGGTCGCTCCTGCCTCTCACAACTACTCGATCACTATGATATGGCCTTGGATGCACTGGAAGAAAATCAGAATGCAGATGTAATATACACAGACTTTGCAAAAGCATTTGACAAATGCGATCATGGTGTAATAGCCCATAAAATAGGTGCTAAAGGAATAACTGGGAAAGTGGGGAGATGGTTACCTGGAGGTTATTCCGGGGATCAACGCCCCCGCGGCCCGGTCCACGACCAGGCCTCCCGATGGATCAGGGCCTGATCAACTAGGCTGTTACTGCTGGCCGCACGCAGTCCGACGTACGAGCCACAGCCCGGCTGATCCGGCACTGACTTTAGGTATCTGTCCAGCTCTCTCTTGAAGGCAGCCAGGGGTTTATTGGCAATTCCCCTAATGCTTGATGGGAGGCTGTTGAACAGTTTTGGGCCCCGGACACTTATGGTGTTTTCTCTTAGTGTACCAGTGGCGCCCCTACTTTTTATTGGCGGCATTTTGCATCGCCTGCCCAGTCTTTTACTTTCGTAGGGAGTGATTTCTGTGTGCAGATTTGGGACCATTCCTTCCAAGATTTTCCAAGTGTAGATTATGATATATCTCTCCCTTCTGCGTTCCAACGAGTACAAGTCAAGTGCTTTCAAGCGTTCCCAGTAGTTAAGGTGCTTGACAGAACTTATACGTGCAGTAAAGGATCTCTGTACACTCTCTAGATCTGCGATTTCACCTGCTTTGTATGGAGATGTTAATGTACAGCAGTATTCCAGCCTAGAGAGAACATGTGATTTGAAAAGGATCATCATGGGCTTGGCATCTCTCGTTTTGAAAGTTCTCATTATCCATCCTATCATTTTCTTTGCACGTGCGATCGTGGCACTGTTGTGATCCTTGAAAGTGAGATCCTCAGACATTACTACTCCCAGGTCCCTTACATTATTTTTCCGCTCTATTGTATGGCCGGAGTCAGTAGTATACTCTGTTCTAGTTATTATCTTGGATCTTCAACTTCCTAACAAATCGAACACAAATAGTAGTGGTCAACAGAGTTAAATCGGAGGCTGCCATAGTGAAGAGCTCTGTTCCACAAGGCACAGTACTCGCCCCCATCTTATTCCTTATCTTCATATCAGACATAGACAGAGATATACACCACAGCACCGTATCATCCTTTGCGGATGATACTAGGATCTGCATGAGGCTGTCATCTGCTGAGGACGCGGTTAACCTCCAAGAAGATATAAACAAAGTTTTCCAGTAGGCAACGGTAAACAATATGATGTTCAATGAGGACAAATTCCAACTACTCCATTATGGAAAACTGGAGGAGATAATAACTAGAACAGAGTATACTACAGACTCCGGCCATACAATAGAGCGGAAAAATAATGTAAGGGACCTGGGAGTAGTAATGTCTGAGGATCTCACTTTCAAGGATCACAACAGTGCCACGATCGCACGTGCAAAGAAAATGATAGGATGGATAATGAGAACTTTCAAAACGAGAGATGCCAAGCCAATGATGATCCTTTTCAATTCACTTCTCTCTAGGCTGGAATACTGCTGTACATTAACATCTCCATTCAAAGCAGGTGAAATCGCAGATGTAAAGAGTGTACAGAGATCCTTTACTGCACGTATAAGTTCTGTCAAGCACCTTAACTATTGGGAACGCTTGGAAGCACTTGACTTGTACTCGTTGGAACGCAGGAGGGAGAGATATATCATAATCTACACTTGGAAAATCTTGGAAGGAATGGTCCCAAATCTGCACACAGAAATCACTCCCTACGAAAGTAAAAGACTGGGCAGGCGATGCAAAATGTCCCCAATAAAAAGTAGGGGCGCCATTGGTACACTAAGGGAAAACACCATAAGTGTCCGGGGCCCAAAACTGTTCAACAGCCTCCCATCAAACATTAGGGAAATTGCCAATAAACCCCTGGCTGCCTTCAAGAGAGCTGGACAGATACCTAAAGTCAGTGCCGGATCAGCCGGGCTGTGGCTCGTACGTTGGACTGCGTGCGGCCAGCAGTAACAGCCTAGTTGATCAGGCCCTGATCCATCGGGAGGCCTGGTCATGGACCGGGCCGCGGGGGCGTTGATCCCCGGAATAACCTCCAGGTAACCTCCAGGTAATGCTAGGCCGGTCCAAGTCACGCCTCCTTACCTTGGTTCAGTGTAATACTACTGTCTACTGAGCTGCCCCGGTGCTGGAGTATTCACCTAGATGTCCTCGCAGGGGTTAAGTCACAGCTCCTGGCCCCCAGTCTTTTTAACTAGTATTGACTGGCTTTACTAATTCCCGATCATACCTATTTTTCAATAATAATGATAATAATAATGATAATAATAATAATAATAATAATAATAATAATAATAATAATAATAATAATAATAATGTTCGGTATATAATCAGTTTTGTGGTAGCCAAGAAGCGTCATTTTTCTTGTATTTAATTAAAGATCTAAAATGAGGCTAGGTTGGGTTTCCTTACGACGATTGTGGGAATCAGGTCTCTCGGTACGGTCCCAGACCAGGTCTCCCGGTACGGTCCCAGACCAGGCCTCCCGGTACGGTCCCAGACCAGGCCTCCCGGTACGGTCCCAGACCAGGTCTCCCGGTACGGTCCCAGACCAGGTCTCCCGGCACGGTCCCAGACCAGGCCTCCCGGTACGGTCCCAGGCCAGGTCTCCCGGTACGGTCCCAGACCAGGCCTCCCGGTACGGTCCCAGACCAGGTCTCCCGGTACGGTCCCAGACCAGGCCTCCCGGTACGGTCCCAGGCCAGGTCTCCCGGCACGGTCCCAGGCCAGGTCTCCCGGCACGGTCCCAGACCAGGCCTCCCGGTACGGTCCCAGACCAGGCCTCCCGATTGCTGACCTGGCAGACTAAACTGCTGATGATGCACGCAATCAACTTTATCAGTTTCCCTCTTGCAGACAGCCAGAGACTTGTTGGTAATTCCGTTTATGCATGATGGGGAGGGGGCGTTGAAGAGTCGAGGACCTCTTGGGCTCATCGCGCCCGCTTTTTACTGGAGGTACTTTACAACCGTCTGCCAAGTCTCTTTCATATGAAGTGACATCAGTGTACAGCTTATGGATCAGTCCCAGGATTTTCCAGGTGTAAATTATGATGCACCTTTCTCCCCTACGTTCCAAGAAGTACAACTGAACGGACTGCAAAGTAGTTCAGATCTTGGGTGGAATTAACACGAGCGGTGAAGGTTCTCTGCTTATTTTCCAGTAGATCAGTGTGTACCGCCCTGGAGGAGGACAGTAGTGTACACCAGTAGTCAGATGTTTGTTTCTTTACCAGGAAAAAATTTCTTCCCATACGCACTCAACATAAATGTTGCCATTTCACAACTCGCTTAAGCACTGATGGAGAATTTACATAATAACTCGCATTTTCCCAACAGCTCAACTAAACATTGACTAAAAATAATAATTCCAATACATTTTTTATTATTTACAACAATAAGTGTTAAGCTGGTGTTTTACAGTGGGTCCTTTAGGGTAAATTTCAGTGTAACCACAAAACCCTGACAATTAGCGACCGTAGTTCTCCTGCATGAACCACACCCAGAGCTGTGCAATGTTGAGAGCTGCTTGCATAACCTCTCACGCAAGAGTGTGGCCCTCGCCAGACCCTGGTGAGAAATGGTGGGAAAGGGGAGGAGGGTGCAGCCACCACCTCAGGCAAGTGTACCCTGGTGGGGATGTGTAACCACCTCCTCGGGCCAGTGTGTGGCCCTGGCTAGACCCTAGTGAGGAATGGTGAAAAGGTTCAGGTTCCATGGTCTGGAATGATATCGTTCCAAACCATGGAGCTGAACTCTTCAGGCTGAGGGACAGACCTGGATTACCTGGAGGTTATTCCGGGGATCAACGCCCCCGCGGCCCGGTCCATGACCAGGCCTCCCGATTGATCAGGGCCTGATCAACTAGGCTGTTACTGCTGGCCGCACGCAGTCCAACGTACGAGCCACAGCCCGGCTGATCCGGCACTGACTTTAGGTGTCTGTCCAGCTCTCTCTTGAAGGCAGCCAGGGGTTTATTGGCAATTCCCCTAATGCTTGATGGGAGGCTGTTGAAAAGTCTTGGGCCCCGGACACTTATGGTGTTTTCCCTTAGTGTACCAATGGCGCCCCTACTTTTTATTGGGGGCATTTTGCATCGCCTGCCCAGTCTTTTGCTTTCGTAGGGAGTGATTTCTGTGTGCAGATTTGGGACCATTCCTTCCAGGATTTTCCAAGTGTAGATTATGATATATCTCTCCCTCCTGCGTTCCAATGAGTACAAGTCAAGTGCTTCCAGGAGTTCCCAGTAGTTAAGGTGCTTGACAGAACTTATACGTGCAGTAAAGGTTCTCTGTACACTCTCTAGATCTGCAATTTCACCTGCTTTGAATGGAGATGTTAATGTACAGCAGTATTCCAGCCTAGAGAGAACAAGTGATTTGAAAAGGATCATTGGCTTGGCATCTCTCGTTTTGAAAGTTCTCATGATCCATCCTATCATTTTCTTTGCACGTGCGATCGTGGCACTGTTGTGATCCTTGAAAGTGAGATCCTCAGACATTACTACTCCCAGGTCCCTTACATTATTTTTCCGCTCTATTCTATGGCCAGTCTGTAGTATACTCTGTTCTAGTTATTATCTCCTCCAATTTTCCATAACGGAGTAGTTGGAATTTGTCCTCATTGAACATCATATTGTTTACCGTTGCCTACTGGAAAACTTTGTTTATATCTTCTTGGAGGTTAACCGCGTCCTCAGCAGATGACAGCCTCATGCAGATCCTAGCATCATCCGCAAAGGATTATACGGTGCTGTGATGTATATCTCTGATATGAGGATGAGGAATAAGATGGGGGCGAGTACTGTGCCTTGTGGAACAGAGCTCTTCACTATGGAAGCCTCCGATTTAGCTCTGTTGACCACTACTCTTTGTGTTCGATTTGTTAGGAAGTTGAAGATCCATCTCCCCACTTTCCCAGTTATTCCTTTAGCACGTAGTTTATGGGCTATTACACCATGATCGCATTTGTCAAATGCTTTTGCAAAGCCTGTGTATATTACATATGCATTCTGATTTTCTTCCAGTGCATCCAAGGCCATATAGTGATCCAGTAGTTGTGAGAGGCAGGAGCGACCTGCCCTGAACCCATGTTGCCCTGGATTGTGCAGATTTTGGGAATCCAGGTGATTTGCAATCCTGTTTCTTAGCACTCTTTCAAAGATTTTTATGATGTGGGACGTCAGAGCTATTGGTCAATAGTTCTTAGCTAATGCTTTGCTGCCACCTTTATGGAGTGGGGCTATATCCGTTGTTTTAAGTGACTGGAATTTCACCCATGTCCAAGCTCCTCCTCCATAGTGTACTTAGGGCACGCGAGAGGGTTTTCTTGCAGTTCTTAATGAAAACAGAGTTCCACGAGTCTGGGCCCGGGGCTGAGTGCATAGGCATGTTGTCAATGGCTTTTTCGAAATCTATCGGAGTTAGGGTAATGTCGGAAATCTGGCGTACATTTATGGAGTTTTGAGGCTCATTCATATTTTTTCTCCAAGGTTGGTGGACCGATTACACCATTTTCATTTCATTACTACTTCTCCCTTTGTATCTGACTAAAGAAGCCTACTGTGTAGGCGAAACGTTTCATCAATAAAGGAACCGAACTGTTGCACGTGTCTTAATCTTATCCTAGTATCGCTGCCAGGCCATTTATTAGGCTTCCATTTAAACAAAATTCTAGGCTTCTTCCTAAGGGCCCAGGAAATGTAAAATATTCAGTATTTAATTCAAGGAAAGTGAGGGTAGTTAGAGACTCCATCGCAGCATGAATACCTTCCCCTCACTGAAGGGCCTCTAGTGAAAACACACTTGTGGTTAAGTATGAGAATTAGAGAGCCGAGTCTTGAAGCGGTCAGGACGCCAGGATGGCCACCAGGGATATTGTGTTTGCAGGCGGGAGTTTCTTTGTTTTAAACCGTCTTGTTTACACCCGCAGGATGCAGTTACCCTAGATCATACGAGTTTCACAGTGGGGACACCGCCACCACAATGATTCATACACTGAGTAATATTTCGTATTATTCACCTTTCCTTACGAGTGTCAGAGGTTCCCGACTTTTTAGCACTCTCCTCCCTCCGTGCATAAGGAAATTTACCAATAAACCTCTTGCTGTCTTTAGGTGGGAGCTTGACAAATTTCCTCAAATCAGTTCCAGACCAGCCAGGTTGTAGTTTCTACGTTGGACTGCGTGTGGCTAGCCTTAATAGTATGGTTCTTCAGGCTTTGATCCATCAGGGGGCCAGATCTGGGGCTGGGCTCCGGGAGAACTGACCCCTGAAAACATCCTTGGCATCTTTCAGGAATTTATTAAGTTCCTGTTTGAAGACTGCCAGAAGTTTGTTAGTAATTATTCTTATGTACTAAGGAAGAGCGTTAAAAAATCGAGGACCAGCAGTAAAAGCCTGGTTGATCAGGCCTTGATCCACCGGGAAGCCTGGTCAAGGACTGGGCCACGGGAGCGTTGACCCTCGGAACGACTTCCAGGTATACTCCAGGTAGGTAGGTAGGTAGACCTCTCGCATCTAACGAGTTCTCTCTCAAGTGTACTCGTCGCGCCCCCTGCTTTTTTTTTAATGAAGGTCTTTTGCACTATTTGCCAAGCACCTTAATTACTGGGAACGTTTGTAGTCTCTTGACCTTCAGACTTTGGAACGAAGGTGAGGATACATCATAATTTATACCTGGAAAATCCTAGAGGGATTGATCCTAAATCCGCACGCACGCGCACACACACACACACACACACACACACACACACACACACACACAAATCGCTTCTTACGAAAGCAATAGACTCGACCGACTGTGCAAAATACCCCAATGAAAAGCAGAGGTACAATGAGTGTACAAGGACAACACAATCAGTGTAAGGGAACCAAGACTATTCAATAGTCTCAATAGTGGCTCGGTGGCCTGGTGGCTAAAGCTCCCGCTTCACACACGGAGGGCCCGGGTTCGATTCCCGGCGGGTGGAAACATTTCGACACGTTTCCTTACACCTGTTGTCCTGTTCACCTAGCAGCAAATAGGTACCTGGGTGTTAGTCGACTGGTGTGGGTAGCATCCTGGGGGACAAGATTAAGGACCCCAATGGAAATAAGTTAGTCCTCGATGACGCACTGACTTTCTTGGGTTATCCTGGGTGGCTAACCCTCCGGGGTTAAAAATCCGAACGAAATCTTATCTTATCATAAACGGAATCACCAACAGACCCTTCACTGTCTTTAAGTGAGAACTGGATAGGTTCTTAAAGTCAGTTCCTGACCAACCAGGCTATGATTCGTACGTTGGACTGCGTGCGTTGATAAGGCCTTGATCTGCCAGGTCTGGTCATGGACCAGGCCGTGGGGGGCGTTGACCCTCGGAAGACTCCTGAACCAGCAAGTCTCAAGCCTTCATATGGAGTGATTTCAGCATGCAGTTTGGTGACCAATCCCTCCAGGATTTTCCAGATGTAAATTGTGATGTACTTTTCTCACCTACATTCCAAGGACTACAATTCAAGATACTTCAATCATTCCCAGAGTTCAGATGGTTGAATTTAAAATAACAGTGAAGGTCCTCTCCATTTTCTAGCTCTGCAATCTCTCCTGCCTTAAGGATAAGGCAGAACAGTAGAGAACTAGCTAAAAATTACATACCAGTAGACCTAACTTCCCACATCATAAAAATCTTCGAAAGAGTGATGAGACAGCAGATTATAAAGTTCATGGAACAGCAGTCGACATAAACCAAATCATCATGGTTTTAGAGCAGGACGATCATACCTGTTACAACTGCTGGACCACTTTGACAAAATTATGGAGGCTTCGGAAGACAACCAAAACGCGGATGTAATGTACACAGACTTTGCAAAGGCATTTGACAAATGTGATCATGGGGTGATTGCACACAAAATGAGGGCCATAGGCATTACGGGGAAGGTAGGCAGATGGATTTTCGAGTTCCTAACACTGAAAACACAAAAAGTAGTAGTAAACAGAGCAAAATCGATAATCAGCGAGGTAAAATGCTCAGTTCCCCAAGGTACTGTCCTGGTGCCTCTACTGTTTCTCATCTTCATAACAGATATAAACACCCGTCACAGTTTTGTATCATTTGCGAATGGCACTAAAACATGAAAGTAACTTCGGTAGAAGACATTGAAAAATTATAGGAAGATATAAGCAGTTTTGTAGTGGGCAGTGGATAACAACATGACGTTCAATGATAAGTTCCAGCTGCTTAGGTATGGAAAGAATGAAAAACTCAAAAGGAACACTGTATTCAAAACCAAAGAGGATCGTCAAACAGAACGAAATAAACATATGAAAGATTTGGGAATAATTATGTCAGCAGACCTTTCTTTCAATGAACACAATAAGACAAAGGTCAAGACAGGAGAATGACGGGGTGGGTAATGAGAACTTTCAAAACAGGGGAAATAATGCCAATACCTTTGATATACCTTTGAAGAGTTTCGAGAGTTTATCTACTCTCTCAGCCCGGCCATGGGCCAGGCTCGTCTGGTGCTTGCCTGATCAACCAGGCTGTTGCTGCTGGAGGCCCGCTGCCCCACATATCCGTCACAGCCTGGTTGATCTGGCACCTGGTGAAGATACTTGTCCAGTTTCCTCTTGAAGGCTTCTACACTTGTTACAGCCGTGTTTCTGATATCTTCTGGTAAGATGATGAATAGTCTGGGACCCCGGAAGTTGATGCAGTGTTCCTTTATTGTCCCCACCGCACCCCTGCTCCTCACTGGGTTTATTTTACACTTCCTACCATATCTCTCACTCCAGTATGTTGTTATGGCAGTGTGCAGATTTGGGACCAGGCCCTCGAGTATTTTCCAGGTATATATTATTATGTACCTCTCTCTCCTCCGCTCCAATGAATACATGTTCAAGACTTGCAGGTGCTTCCAGTAGTTTAGGTGTTTTACAGGCTCAATGTGAGCCGTAAACGATCTCTGTATTTGCTCCAGCTCAGATATTTCTCCTGCTTTGAACGGGGCCGTCAGCAATGAACAATATTCTAAGTGAGGGAGCACTAGCGATTTGAAGAGTGTCACCATCGGCGTTATTTGCCAATGGTGACTTTTCAAATCGCTAGTGTTCCCTCATGATATTTCTCCAACCCCATTCAGGGCTGAAGAAATATCAGAGCTGGAACATATACATAGATCGTTTACGGCCCGCAAAGAGCCAGTAAAACATTTAAATTACTGGGAACGCATTAAAGTCTTAAATATGTATTCAGTGGAGCGGAGGAGAGATACATAATAATATACCCGGAAAGTTTGTAGCTCATACCCGGAAAGTACTCGAGGGTCTCTTCCAAAATCTGCACACTGACATAACATACTGGAGCGAGAGATATGGAAGTGCAAAATAAACACAGTGAAAAGCAGGGGTGCAGTGAGCACAATAAGAGAACACTGTATCAACATCCGTGGCTCTAGATTATACAACATCTTGCCAGAAGATAACCTAGGGCTCTGGGAACTCATCAAAGGTATATCAAAGATAGAATGTTCTAGTTATCCAACTTCATATTTTCCGTGTGGCAGCGTTAACAACATCGTTGTGATCCTTGAATGCGAGACCCAGTGACATTGTTACTTTCAAGTCTCTCACAATGATCGACTGTTTTTTCCGTTTCAAATTGTTTCCTTCACTTTTCCATAGGGGAGTAACTAAAATTTGTTACCTTGTTTAAACAAACGCTACAGTAGTGTGCAAATTAATTGGGACAGAAGTAAATTTTTTGATTATCTCGTATCTTAGTCTCCGACTTAATGTAGTTTGGGTTTTCAGAAGAGTTTGCTGACTTCTGGCAACCATCCAGCTGTGTGTTACCCTGCGACTCTTGTCAGTGCTACAACAGCTGTTCCGTAAGGCTATTCCTGCAAGAGTGCTCCATGAGTAAATGTGGCTCTGCCAAATTCTCCCTATCAATTCATGATGGATGTTACACCTAGAAAGCATGCAAGTATTATAGCTCTTAGAAAACATGCTGATTTTGAGTATCAGACTGACGAAAATTTGAGCCTAGCAAAGTCAACTGTTGGATGGGTACTGAAGAGAGCAGATGACACTGGTGATTATGGATATGATGTCGAGGAAGATGTGGGAGAAAACGCAAGGCAACACATCACGATGACAAGGTTATCCTAAGAAATAGTGTGAAGGATCCCAAGAAAACCAACAAAGATCTACAGAGACATTTGGCCCCTTGAAGTTTGTAGAACTGCCAGAAACAATTACTGACTGCTGCTATGAAGAAAAAACGGCTGCAATGGGCACTCCATCATAAGGGATGAACGACAGAGGAATGAAGAAAAGTTATATTTTCAGATAAGGCGCATTCTGAAGTACTGTACATGGGTACAGATCAGTGGCAGTGAGACGGAATGAACACATTTAATAAGCGCCAAAACACCCACCTAAGATGTTTTGGGGTAGTTTCATAACTAAAATCCCTGGACGGTGTGTTATTGGGGGTAACGATGAACAGTGACAAATACAAGGCAATCCTGGCAACTTATTTGCTTCCCATTGTGGACAGAGATTTTCCTGATGGAGAAGGCATTTTCCAGCAGGATCTTGCTCCATGCCACACTTCCTGAAAAATGCCGACATTCTTCGAAGAGAGTTGGCTAAGCATTCTAAACTGGCCTGGAAACTCTCCTGATCTCAACCCAACTGAGAATCTATGGGCAATAACCAAACAAAGGATCGTGAAATAGGACTGTTCAACTGTGGAGAATCCAACTGCCTTTATTAGGACCTGATAATACGACGAAGAACTTGCCAAAATGTGTCCAACATTGGTCGATTTATGTTAAAGCGTGTAGCAATGATTATAAAAGCAAAGGGTAGTCATATCTCTTATTAAATCAATTATATGCCAAATCATTGCCGTGTATTTTTCAAATAAACATTATTTTCCAAATGAATATCTTATTTCATCACTGTCCCAATTAATATGCACACTACTGTAGCTAGCTAAGGTTTTACTTTCATGATGAGGATATCGTCAGCATCTCACTGTGGGTTCAACAGGTGAGACTGGAGGTGGGTTGTGGGCTGCGACCCTCCGTTCCACTGAGTTCAGCAGGTGTGATGGCTGGTGGGTGAAGTGGGCTTCGACCCACCCGCAATCCTGCCCCAATCTTCTTGTTAAAGCCACGTGGTTAATCCAAGCCTTGTTAATGACCACTGGAGCTGTGGTCTGGGAAGAACCGCACCTGATTGCAGAGGCAGGCGATCTCTACTAACACCACCACACTCATGATTCTCTCTTTCTCTCTCATCTGAGCTGAATGACCCACACAGGTTTACTGCTTAGCGATAGGCTGCTCACTAAAAGAAGACTATGAGTCGTTTTAAATGTGTAATTACAAAAAAATCGTTAAACCCATAGACGTAACAGGCTAGTTCCTGAAGGGTCGGTCCTTTCTAGTCCCATTTATAACTTACGCCAATCAACCACAAACACGAGAAACGTACACCATCCCAAACTTCGCAGATGGCACGAAACCGGAGATAACATGTACTTAGCAGAACGTCAAAGTATTTAGAGGGACCGATTCACAATGAAACCTGGTCTAGGACCGTGCCGCGGGGGCGATGACCCCCCCCCAGGTGACCCCACATTTTTGGAAAGTAAACTTCAGACGACTTTTCGGTCTATCCTGGACCATTCTCAGAGCTGGCGCAATGGTCGGGAAAAAAAAAAAGTTTCACTATAGACAAATTCAAGGTACATTCTGCATAAAAAAAAAAATCTACGTATTTAAACTGTCTGGAAACTCACCGACACAACAAATGAAGAACAAGACCTTGGAACAGTCATCAACAATGACCTACAGTACGGCAAGCAAAGTCTGCTGGATGAGAGCAACCAAACCCAACACAATGCTAGGTTTCATAGCTAGACATTTCAATGTATATAAGCCTTGTGTTAGATAATTATGGAGACGTTTTGGTCATAGGCCGGAAATAATGTTGAAAAATGTCTCACGACAGAAACGTCTCTATAAATATCCTAGTAGTATAAATGTGTCTTGTTTATTTTTTGATAATTGATATCATCTTTCACTTAGAAATGTCAACTACAAAATGCATGAAATAATATTTTTTGTCAGATATCTAATTTTCATGAGTAAGACAGGTGCAACAGTTAGCTACCTTTATTCCGAAACGTTTCGCCTACACAGTAGGCTTCTTCAGTCGAGTATAGAAGAGATAGCAGAACAGCAGAGACGTGAAGACGATGTGATCAGTCCATCACTCTTGAAGACGTAGTTTTAAGGTGGTCAGTCCCTCAGCCTGGAGAAAGTTTTGCTCCATAGTCTGGAAGTGTTGCACACGTGTCTTGCTTATCAACTTGTCGGTATTCTACCTGGAGGGCATTCCGGGGATCAGCCCTCCCGGTGGATCAGGGCCTGATCAATGAGGCTGTTACTGCTGGCCGCACGTAGTCCAACATACGAACCACAGCCCGGCTGATCCGGCACTGACTTTAGGTATCTGTCCAGCTCCCTCTTGAAGACAGCCAGGGGTCTATTGGTAATGCCCCTTATGGCTGGTGGGAGGCTGTTGAACAGTCTTGGGCCCCGGACACTTATTATGTTTTCTCTAGTGTACCAGTGGCGCCCCTACTTTTCACTGGAGGTATGTTGCATCGCCTGCTAAGTCTTTTGCTTTCGTATGGAGTGATTTCTGTGTGCAGATTAGGAACCAGTCCCTCCAGAATCTTCCAGGTGTAGATTATGATACATCTCTCTCTCGCCTGCGCTCCAGTGAGTACAAGTCAAGTACTTCCAGGCGTTCCCAGTAGTTAAGGTGTTTGACTGAACTTATACGTGCATTAAAGGTTCTCTGTACACTCTCTAGATCTGCAATTTCACCTGCCTTGAATGGGGATGCTAATGTACAGCAGTATTCCAGCCTTGAGAGAACAAGTGATTTAAAAAAAGGATCATCATTGGCTTAGCATCTCTTAGTCTTGAAAGTTCTCATTATCCATCTTATCAGTTTCTCGCAGATGTGATAGTGGCATTGTTGTGATCCTTGAAGGTGAGATCGTCGGACAATGCCACACCCAGGTCCTTCACATTACTTTCCCGCTCTATTGTATGATTAGAGTTTGTAGTATACTCAGTCCTAGCTATTATTTCCTCCAGTTTTCCAAAACGGGGTAGTTGGAAGTGGTCTTCATTGAACATGATATTGTTCTCCGTAGCCCATTGGAAAACTTGGTTTATATCATCTTGGAGATTCGCCGTGTCCTCAAGCTCTTCACTTTTGACAGCTTCCAATTTAACTCTGTTTACCACTATTCTTTGTGTGCGATTGGTTAGAAAGTTGAAGATCCAGCTGCCTACTTTGCCAGTTATCCCTTTAGCACGCATTCTGTGTGCTATTACACCATGATGGCACTAGTCAAAGGCTTTTGCAAAATCTGTTTATACTACATCTGCATTCTGTTTGTTTTCCAGTGCATCTAGGACCATATCATAGTGGTCCAATAGCTGCGAGAGGCAGGAGCGACCTGGTCTGAAACCATGTTGCCCTGGGTTGTGCAATTTTTGGGAGTCCAAGTGGTTTGCTATCCTGCTTCTTAGAACGCTTTCAAAGATTTTTATGATGTTCTTAGCTACTGCTTTGCTGCCACCTTTATGGAGTGGGGCTATATCCGTAGTTTGTAGTGACTGTGGAATCTCACCTGTGTCTATTCTCTTTCTCCATTGCATACTTAGGGCCCGTGAGAGGGATTTTTTGCAGCTCTTAATGAACACCGAGCTCCACGAGTCTGGGCCTGGGGCTGAGTGCATGGGCATGTCGTCGATGGTTTTCTCGAAGTCTAGTGGAGTTAGGGTTATGTCAGAAATTTGGCATACATTGGCAGGGTTTTGAAGCTCATTCATGAAAAAATTGCTTGGATTGTCTATCGTTAGACTGGTTAGTGGCTCGCTGAACACAGTCATATTGAGATTTCAGTATCTCACTCATTTCTTTGTTGTCGTCTGTGTAGGATCCATCTTGTCTGAGCAGGGGCCCTATACCAGAAGTGGTTTTCGTCTTGTTTTTTGCCATATGAAAAATATTTCGAATTTTTCAATTTCACTAATCACTTTTAGCTCCTCTTGTCTCTCCTGGATCCTGTACGAGTCCTTTAACTTTAGCTCAATATTTTCCACTTCCCTGGTTAACGCTTCCTTCCGTGTTTCAGATAATCTGGCATTCTTGAGGAGCTCAGTGATTTTTTTTCGCCTTCTCCTATAGAGGGAGCTTTTTTTCTCTCCAGTTTACTTCTTTTCTTCTTTTTTCTTAGGAGAATATGCCTTGAACATACTATTTTCATATTCACTCTTAATTTTCATCTAAGACAAAGGTAAACTAGTGAGAGTGCAGAGAACATGGGCGAAACGGCATATTGCTAACAAGTATGAAAAGAACCCAAAAAGCTCTACCTGGAGGTTACCTACCTGGAGGTTATTCCGGGGATCAACGCCCCCGCGGCCCGGTCCACGACCAGGCCTCCCGATGGATCAGGGCCTGATCAACTAGGCTGTTACTGCTGGCCGCACGCAGTCCGACGTACGAGCCACAGCCCGGCTGATCCGGCACTGACTTTAGGTATCTGTCCAGCTCTCTCTTGAAGGCAGCCAGGGGTTTATTGGCAATTCCCCTAATGCTTGATGGGAGGCTGTTGAACAGTTTTGGGCCCCGGACACTTATGGTGTTTTCTCTTAGTGTACCAATGGCGCCCCTACTTTTTATTGGGGGCATTTTGCATCGCCTGCCCAGTCTTTTACTTTCGTAGGGAGTGATTTCTGTGTGCAGATTTGGGACCATTCCTTCCAAGATTTTCCAAGTGTAGATTATGATATATCTCTCCCTCCCTGACACATTTCACTTTGTGTACAGCTTTATTAAGATATCAGCAATATAGCTGTACATAGGGCGAAATATTGTCCCAGTAAAGCTTATTCTTCGTATGCTCATCAAGAAAAATTATATGAAGACCAACCGCTTCTTCACCTCACTCAGAAAACACACGACTGGTGATCTCAAACTAAAAATACTAAATACATTTGATACGGAAAAATAAGGATAATTTAAAGTGTCAAGTAACGCAAAACAACGACAATAAACTCCGAGCCAAGTGGTACAACACTAAAGTGGGTGAATATGATAATGGTATACAATACCGACAAGCTGATAAGTAAGACATGTACAACAGTTGGGTATCTTTATTCCGAAACGTTTTGCATACGGAGTAGGCTACTGTGGAGGCGAAACGTTCAGGAATAAAGATACGTAACTGTTGCACACGTGTCTTACTATCAATTAAAGTTGGTATTTTTTTTTTTTGAGCAGACTGCCCTTTCAATTCTAGTTGAAAATGAGTAAGAACTAGATTTAGCTAAGTATGAGTTAGACCTGACTAGCTTGGGCTAGTGGATATGGAAACGGTATACAATACCGACAGGTTGGTAACACACATGCAA
The DNA here is from genome assembly GCF_038502225.1 of Cherax quadricarinatus. Taxonomy (NCBI): domain Eukaryota; kingdom Metazoa; phylum Arthropoda; class Malacostraca; order Decapoda; family Parastacidae; genus Cherax; species Cherax quadricarinatus. Next base: position 5,634,591 of record NC_091358.1, read on the forward strand.
CAGGTAGGTCTGAGGCATTGTTCCCTCCTTAACTGGAGGCGACTTGGACCTGACTAGCCTAGGCCAGTAGGTGAGGTGGACCTGCCTAGCATGGGCCCGTAGGCCTGCTCCAGTGGCTACTTCTTTATATCCTTATGTATCAATGTTGAGGGTAATTCTGACTACTGCAACACATTCTGGCACCACCAGTGATTAACTAAACGAGAGCAAAAGACTTGGCAGACGATGCACCATCCCCCCAATGAAAAGCAGGGGTGTCACTAGCACGTTAAGAGACCATACAATAAGTGTCAGGGGCCCCGAGACTGTTCAACTGCCTCCCAGCATACATAAGGGGGATTACCAACAGACCCCTGGCAGTCAAGCTGGCACTGGACAAGCACCTAAAGTCGGTTCCTGACCAGCCGGGCTGTGGCTCGTACGTTGGTTTGCGTGCAGCCAACAGTAACAGCCTGGTTGATCAGGCTCTGATCCACCAGGAGGCCTGGTCACAGACCGGGCCGCGGGGGCGTTGACCCCCGGAACTCTCTCCAGGTAAACATCTGGGTATCTTTATTATAGAGGTTTCACCAACCAGTGGCTTTATCGATACAAATTCAAGGACATAACTGGAAGACAGGAGAACTATGTACAGAAGATGAGGGAATCAGTCCCTCAGCCTTCGAGTTGAAGAGCACCGTACCGAGCGTGATACACGTCAAGAATGGGGCCATTAGGCCCGCAGCAGGACTAATGACCCATACTAGGCAAGTCAAAGTCAAATTTGAACGTTTCCAGTTGTTCAGACACCACTTTGCCAAACGAATGTCATATATTTTTTTTAAATTGCTTTTACATGTGCTTCCTTAGGCTTATGTAGCTAATCTAACAACCTAATCAGACTTAAAATAATGCAAATGGAATTTGTATCTTCACCAGGTGCCAGATCAACTAGGCTGTGATGGATATGTGGGTCAGCGGGCCACCAACAGCAAGAGCCTGGTTGACCTGGCTAGCACCAGAGCACCCTGGCCAGGCTATATTAAAGGTATATTGGAGGTAAAGGTAACGTGGAAAAATTATCGCTGAGAATCTCGAGAAAATTTAGTCAAATGATTAATAATTTTTATTAAGTTGTTGAGGTACTTAGCATGTGAGTCATCCAGCACCTGAACATAGGAGCGTAGCTACCTCTCTTTGGATTAAGAGCCTCTTACCAGCATCAAAGTAAACTCTTTGGAGGGTGAAGTAGAGTAGAGTCAAAGCAAGGTTCCGAAATTCCACTTTCACTATTAAATGTCCAAGAAGGCTTTTAAGAGCGGTAATTTTTTTATCCAACCTTTTCCCCGTGCGGTATTGTGACCGGCGGGAGGGTGGGGAGAGAGCCTTCTGTTATATTATTCTTGCTTCAACTGTCATCAGATAATCTAGGTGTGAAGTATTAGGCTACCACCTATCTGCCTTCCCAAGAGCTTTCATACTTGACTCTTACTCTCTCCCACTCCCTTCCCCCAATCTCTCTCTCTTAATGAAGGCCAAGCTGGTTAATTCCAAGAAGGGTTAGAACCAGAGGAAACACTTGGGTATCACGGGGGCACCACAGGCCAGAATGAGCCTGGTTGGCGGTCCATTCTCGGACATCCTCCATTCCAGCCCCCTCCCCACCGCTCTTTTATCTACACCCACAAAGCAAAAAATATACAAAAAAAAAAAAAAAAAAAAAAACAGAGGGAGCAGGGTCCAGCCCTAGGGTCGGGCCGGTGGGTTAGTGGAGGGAGGGAGGGTTTGGTGGGGGGTTGGGGAGACGAGAGAGGGAAGGGAGAGGTTGGCCCTTCACTACATCCCACCATTCCACCCAGCGACCCCTAGGCTATCTCCCTTCCCCCTTCCCCTGCCGTTCTGTCGCACCAGTACACACTGCTGCTGCTGAGTTTTGAGTGGTGTTGGTGGGTGTTACTCCCTCATTGAAATAAAGACGCTCGAGTAGCAGCAGCAGCATATACAGAAGCAGCATTAGCACCATTACTCCACCACCATCCTCACCACAAGCAGCAGCACCACACAGTTGAGCAGACAAGTTGAGTGGTGTGAGCACTGGGGGGACCACCAGCTCATCTCTCCACATGCACAGGCATTTTTCACGCCATACGCCATCGCAATTTCCTGCAAACCCTGGTGGCAGCCGCCCCTTCCTCCACACCCTGGTGGCGGCAGCCGCCCCTTCCTCCACACCCTGGTGGCGGCAGCCGCCCCTTCCTCCACACCCTGGTGGCGGCAGCCGCCCCTTCCTCCACACCCTGGTGGCGGCAGCCGCCCCTTCCTCCACACCCTGGTGGCGGCAGCCGCACACCCTGGTGGCCGCCCCTTCCTCCACACCCTGGTGGCGGCAGCCGCCCCTTCCTCCACACCCTGGTGGCGGCAGCCGCCCCTTCCTCCACACCCTGGTGGCGGCAGCCGCCCCTTCCTCCACACCCTGGTGGCGCCCCCCTTCCTCCACACCCTGGTGGCAGCAGCGCCCCTTCCTCCACACCCTGGTGGCGGCAGCCGCCCCTTCCTCCACACCCTGGTGGCAGCAGCCGCCCCTTCCTCCACACCCTGGTGGCGGCAGCCGCCCCTTCCTCCACACCCTGGTGGTGGCAGCCGCCCCTTCATCCACACCCTGGTGGCAGCAGCCGCCCCTTCCTCCACACCCTGGTGGCGGCAGCCGCCCCTTCCTCCACACCCTGGTGGCAGCCGCCCCTTCCTCCACACCCTGGTGGCGGCAGCCGCCCCTTCCTCCACACCCTGGTGGCGGCAGCCGCCCCTTCCTCCACACCCTGGTGGCGGCAGCCGCCCCTTCCTCCACACCCTGGTGGCAGCAGCCGCCCCTTCCTCCACACCCTGGTGGCGGCAGCCGCCCCTTCCTCCACACCCTGGTGGCAGCCGCCCCTTCCTCCACACCCTGGTGGTGGCAGCCGCCCCTTCATCCACACCCTGGTGGCAGCAGCCGCCCCTTCCTCCACACCCTGGTGGCGGCAGCCGCCCCTTCCTCCACACCCTGGTGGCGGCAGCCGCCCCTTCCTCCACACCCTGGTGGCGGCAGCCGCCCCTTCCTCCACACCCTGGTGGCGGCAGCCGCCCCTTCGTCCACACCCTGGTGGTGGCAGCCGCCCCTTCCTCCACACCCTGGTGGCGGCAGCCGCCCCTTCCTCCACACCCTGGTGGCGGCAGCCGCCCCTTCCTCCACACCCTGGTGGCAGCCGCCCCTTCCTCCACACCCTGGTGGCAGCAGCCGCCCCTTCCTCCACACCCTGGTGGCGGCAGCCGCCCCTTCCTCCACACCCTGGTGGCGGCAGCCGCCCCTTCCTCCACACCCTGGTGGCGGCAGCCGCCCCTTCCTCCACACCCTGGTGGCGGCAGCCGCCCCTTCCTCCACACCCTGGTGGCGGCAGCCGCCCCTTCCTCCACACCCTGGTGGCAGTCGCCCCTTCCTCCACACCCTGGTGGTGGCAGCCGCCCCTTCATCCACACCCTGGTGGCGGCAGCCGCCCCTTCCTCCACACCCTGGTGGCGGCAGCCGCCCCTTCCTCCACACCCTGGTGGCAGCCGCCGCCCCTTCCTCCACACCCTGGTGGCGGCAGCCGCCCCTTCCTCCACACCCTGGTGGCGGCAGCCGCCCCTTCCTCCACACCCTGGTGGCGGCAGCCGCCCCTTCCTCCACACCCTGGTGGCGGCAGCCGCCCCTTCCTCCACACCCTGGTGGCAGCAGCCGCCCCTTCCTCCACACCCTGGTGGCGGCAGCCGCCCCTTCCTCCACACCCTGGTGGCAGCCGCCCCTTCCTCCACACCCTGGTGGTGGCAGCCGCCCCTTCATCCACACCCTGGTGGCAGCAGTCGCCCCTTCCTCCACACCCTGGTGGCGGCAGCCGCCCCTTCCTCCACACCCTGGTGGCAGCCGCCGCCCCTTCCTCCACACCCTGGTGGCGGCAGCCGCCCCTTCCTCCACACCCTGGTGGCGGCAGCCGCCCCTTCCTCCACACCCTGGTGGCGGCAGCCGCCCCTTCCTCCACACCCTGGTGGCGGCAGCCGCCCCTTCCTCCACACCCTGGTGGCGGCAGCCGCCCCTTCCTCCACACCCTGGTGGCGGCAGCCGCCCCTTCCTCCACACCCTGGTGGCGGCAGCCGCCCCTTCCTCCACACCCTGGTGGCGGCAGCCGCCCCTTCCTCCACACCCTGGTGGCAGCAGCCGCCCCTTCCTGTCTCCTGGACGAGGTATTGGAGGAGAAATTCTTTCCGGTATCGAAGAAAATTGCTATTTGAAAAGAACTTAGCTGATAACTCTTTGTATCCAAAAATTTAACTTTCAAAGACTCAAAACGCGTTATCACATCCCGGATGTGAAGAAAATAATGAATAACAACCTTCAAACCTACGAGATACCAATCCAATACTGGTTCTAAGTCGCTTGTCTTCTCTAGGTTGGAATACTGCTCTACACTAACAGTCCATTTTAAGGTGGGCAAAATTACAGACTTAGACAATGTACCGAGAACCTTCACAACATATAAGGGGAATTACCAATAGACCCCTAGGTGTCTTCAAGACCCCTGGTTTTTCTTCAAGACCCTTGGTTGTCTTCAAGACCCTTGGTTGTCTTCAAGACCCTTGGTTGTCTTCAAGGCCCCTGGTTGTCTTCAAGACCACTGGTTGTCTTCAAGACCACTGGTTGTTTTCAAGACCACTGGTTGTCAAGACCCCTGGTTTTTCTTCAAGACCCTTGGTTGTCTTCAAGACCCTTGGTTGTCTTCAAGACCCTTGGTTGTCTTCAAGGCCCCTGGTTGTCTTCAAGACCACTGGTTGTCTTCAAGACCACTGGTTGTCTTCAAGACCACTGGTTGTCTTCAAGACCACTGGTTTTTCTTCAAGGCCCTTGGTTGTCTTCAAGGCCCTTGGTTGTCTTCAAGGCCCTTGGTTGTCTTCAAGAGGGAGCTGGACACAAAGTCAGTACCTGACCAACCGAGCTGTGGTTCCTACGTTTGGTTGACGTGCGGCCAGCAGTAACAACCTGGTTGATCAGTCCCTGATCTACCACCAGGCGTGGTCATGGACCATGCCGCGGGGGAGTTGACCCTCGGAATACCTCCAGGTATGTATAAATACGGTCAAGCACGATTTCGTGAGTCAAGTACGTAAAGTACCAGGAACGTCTCAAGTCCCTCAGCCTGTATTCCTTGGAACGAAGGTGAGAAAGGTGCATCATAATTTACACTTGGAAAATCCTAAAGGGACTGGTCCCGGACCTGCGTGCGCGCACACAGTTCACTCCTTAAGCAAGAGACTCCGCATACACTGTAAAATGTCCCTGCTAAAACGCGGGAGTACCATGCGTATATTAAGAGAACATAATAAGTGTAAGGGGCCCAAGACTCCTCAATGGCCCTCGATCATAAAGGGGGATTACCAACAGACCCATCTTCATGAGGGAACTTGATAAGTTCACGTTAGTTCTTGACTAGTTCCCTGTGGTTCGAACGTAGGATTGAATGCGGCCAGCAGTAACAGCCTGGTTGATCAGGCTTTGATCCACCAGGTCTGATCTAGGACCGGGCCGTGGAGGCTACTAACCCCGAAAACATCCTTCATGCATTCAGGAAGTTGCTATGGCCCTCCTCCCCAACACTGACCACACAAACAATTCATATTCATATGAATACACAGGCTCTGGGGGCAGAGGTTGCAAACCTCACTCAAGGATAAGGACCTCAGAGTACTATACTGAGCATATCGCCCGAGGCTTACATCAACTGAATAATTGCTCCAGCAAATGCACATCGAGATCAGCTGCTGTCATGGATTACACTGCCAATATGTTGGGTGGACAAATGTAACATGCAAATTGGGTTTGCTGATTGTGTCTGCAAGAGTTACAAATGGTACACGAATCTTTTCTTCAATCTTGTACACATGCCAATGCTTAATGCATGTTGCAGTAGGCCTACGAAAGAAAGCCCTAAACTCGTAGGGACCATGGAGCACTTGAACAGTGGGAGATAATATGGTATGATTCAAGGAATAGCTAGTTCCAATATCTCAAAAAAAAAAAAAAAAAAAAAGCCCTCTATGAGCCTCAAGGCACTCCCCCTTGAATGAACGTGGCTGCTGAGCAACTGCAAGAAATTTAAAATCTGCACTAGTGTTACTAGTGGTGCGAGGATAGTTTCTAGTATATGCAGTTGTCGGTCAGCTGGCCCACATAACCATCACAGCCTGGTTGATCTGGAACTTGTCTGACGTAGTGATTCAGTTTGCTCCTGAAAGCTTTAACATTTGTTCCAGCAATATTTCGAATGAAGATTTAAATACATGTCTAAATCTAAACGGTATACAATACCGACATCTTGTATTGTACTGTATACCGTTCTTGTACAATATTTCTAAAACATGCTGGTAGCAGCAGGTTGAAGTCCTGGACCACGGATGTTGAAACTTCTCTTGGACTGACCACCATCTTTCAGAGATGAAGGAATCATCACCTCTACTACTACTACTACTCTACTACTACTATATTACTACTACTACTACTACAACTACTACAACTACTACACGGTGTTATTGTGGTCACGGCACAACTGCTTTTTACTGGGTTTATTTCACACTTCCTCCCACAATTTTTTATCCAGTACACTGTTATGGTAGAAGGTCTGGGACTAGGTAGGCCCAGAGAACATTCAAGAGCATTTTGATGTATTCCCATTAATTTCAATACTTTACTGGCTCTTTGCGGAAAGTAAACTATATCTCTGTGATGTTGCCAGCTCTGCCCTGCATTATAATTATAATCAAGGGGGAACGCTAAACCCGTAGGATTATACAATGCATGTGGGGGGGATGGAAGGTATTCAGGCTCAATTCTGGGAACCTGAGGACAGATCCAATTCCCCAGATCAAGAGCCCCCACCAACGTCAAGGAACCTCCTCTGAGGGGTCTACCCTGCAGTAAACTTTGTACTCCTTAACCTAAAGAGCTGTGATATTTCGGACTGGAACACCAACAATAAAAATTTAGAACATTGTGACTCCTTTTGTCTCGTGTTTTAAACTTTTCGTTTACATCATTAACAGATTTTCAACGAGGATTTACACAGATGTATCTTACACGGACTACACGTATACTGACAGGCAGCAAGTCAGCTGTTATAAATACAATTACATAGATTATCATACATGGCAGGATATGTGTAGATTACCTAATATAACCCAAGTTTTGCACCCTGGCAGGACTGTTAGGCTCTCTGCCTCTTGACTCTGCAAGATGACTAATAAATGTAACACGTATACTTCCATTCAGAATATATTTATGTTTATTACCATGACTGTTTTAACACTTCTTATGCCGGTAATGCTGCCTTTCCAAAGTCGGGGGCCGGGTCTGAGACCGGGTCTGAGACCGGGTCAGGCCAGGTCTGAGACTGGGTCTGAGACCAGGGCCACTAAGGTGATGGACCCCTAGACCAGCATACAATGATGAATGAAATTGATTTAACCAAAGAAAAACAGAATACATTTCCACTAGTTCCAATATGAACTGATCCAATGATAGCTGTACTTAGGCTAAACTTACTGTTGTTTTAGCAAACTATGCAAGTTTTTACCAAGATCGTGTACACAGCATAAAAATAATTGATACAATAGTCTTGCGAGCATACAGAGACTACGGCACAAAGTAATCACGTATATAAACTTAACCTAGCATAGCCTAAGACAGTTCAAACGTTTTGCCTTCCTGGTAGGCTTCTCCAGTCAAATATTGAAGATAATAAACTGGAGGCATATCATGTAGTTTCAACAATAGATATTAACGTGTCTGTATTATAAACCACTTTCAGTATACCCTAATAAAGTCAATGTGACTATTTCCAGACTTAACGATATCCCTTTAATGTCAGTAATATTACTATCATATAACGCATTACGAACTATAGGTTTATTATATATATATATATATATATATATATATATATATATATATATATATATATATATATATATACATGCATATATATATATATATATATATATATATATATATATATATATATATATATATATATATATATATATATATATATATATATATATATATATACATTATATACATGCATAATATATATATATACATTATATACATGAATATATATATATAATATACATTATATACATGCATAATATATATATATATATATATATACATATACATGCATATATATATATATATATATATAATATATATATATATATATATATATATATATATATATATACATTATATACATGCATAATATATATATATATATATATATATATATATATATATATATATATATATATATATATATATATATATACATTATATACATGCATAATATATATATATATAAATTATATATATAATACATATAATATATATTATATATATAATATATTATATATAATATATATTCCTTATTAAGATGTCGGAATACTGTTCTGAGGTTTGCTAGGCGCCCATATGCTGCAGCAGTTATTTGGTTGATGTGCGCTTTAGGAGATGTGCCTGGTGTTATACTCACCCCAAGATCTTTTTCCTTGAGTGAGGTTTGTAGTCTCTGACCCCCTAGACTGTACTCCGTCTGCGGTCTTCTTTGCCCTTCCCCAATCTTCATGACTTTGCACTTGGTGGGGTTGAACTCCAGGAGCCAGTTGCTGGACCAGGCCTGCAGCCTGTCCAGATCCCTTCGTATTTCTGCCTGGTCCTCGTTCGACTGAATTCTTCTCAACTTCACATCATCTACAAACAGGGACACTTCGGAGTTTATTCCTTCCGTCATGTCGTTCACAAATACAAGAAACAGTACTGGTCCTAGGACTGATCCCTGTGGCACCCCGCTCGTTACAGGTTCCCACTGACACCTCGCCACGTACCATGACTCGCTGCTGTCTTCCTGATAGGTATTCCCTGATCCATTGTATTGCCTTCCATGCTATCCCTGCTTGGTCCTCCAGTTTCGAACTGCGGAACTGTGTCAAACGCCTTCTTACAGCCCAAGAAAACGCGATATATATATTTTACATACATCTGACAATAGACCGCTGCAACCACAAATTGGTGAGTACATAATCTAGGATAACCTAATAAAGTCAATGTGGTTAATATTCACTGTGGTACATATTATGTAAAAAAATTCTACGCCATTCATTGGGTACATCTAATTGTCATTCATTATTATTATAAGAGTTAAGGTTACGCAATATAATGTCTTATAAGGTTTGTACATGACGAACTTTTCTAACCTCTTAACATGCGGTAAATACGTATTAAAGTCTGAATGGCGATGTAATGGTTAAATATGTTTTTCGGAGTTATGCAGCAGTTACATAAGTTTGATGGAGTTGTTCTTGAGTGAGGAAGAGCAAAAAAAAAAAAAAGAAAAAAAAAAAAAAGTTTTGTCGAGATCCACAAGTGGTTGTTGGTGGGAGCACCACACTGCCAGGCGCACGCTGTTATCTCCACTACCACAACCATTATCTCTCTATCTTTACTGTATGTGTGTCACCAGCACCATGACTGAAGCACAAGTAACCTTGTAGTATGTAGTAACTCAACACCTAGAACTTGGGACCAACAATAAAAGCATGAGAATGACAGCATTACTGTTGTCCTTGTTCTACTTCCACCTTCATTACATACTATTCATGGTGACTTAAACAATCTTATGTAAGTAAAATGTTTGATATTTTATATAAATATATATATATTCTAGCCGTAGGAGTTACCAGGGACACGTCTATTGGTCCTAGGAATGAACTTTCATTTTCAGTGAAGCAACAGCAAAATATGGATATAGTTGAGAGAAATGAATCCTTAAACAGTAATGGCGTAGAATACTACCTTAATATGCAGAGTTATGGTTATCCACGGCGATAATAGTAATCCAGTATTATTATATTAGAGGAGTAGAGTAAGCACAGCAGCCTGTGTAAGGACCCACTACACACTGCTGGTGGGTTAGAGCTTTGGTGGAGTGGGGAACCCACCCAGCCAACTCCCATCTCCTTCGTACTTTCCTCTTTCAGACCAAAAAATGCGTTTCAAGTCATTAAGACGTTTCGAGAGAGACCCTAACTTAATATTAATTACGAGAGAGTTTATTATAAAACTGCAGAGTGGATGTTAGAGGTCAGTGAAGTGCTTGCTGAGTCTTGTAAATGAACTGGCAACATTTCGTCCCCTAGAGCGTTGACATATTACGGGGTGGGAATTATTGGACTTTAAATCCGGTCCTTGTTTGGGTTAGTAAACAAGTGTGTGCCACGTGAGGGTGACTTTTCTCAAAAGTCACCAGGGGACACCTTGAAAATACTGCCCCATACTAGCAGAAAGAAACAGTTAATGAAATGGTAGGCGCCACCTCCCCACCGTGGCCGGGGGCGTCGCGGAGGGGTCGCAGAGGATGGTCGGGGGTTATGGGGGGATTGTGGGGGCAGGGGGCGTGTGAGGGGGCGGCGGTCAGGGGGTTGGGGGGCCTCCACATAAACGCACACAGGGGCCAACAAAGGGGGGCGCCCAGCAACCGTTACAGCCATGACTGGAGAGTTGGTTGACACTGAGAGAGGGACCCAACACCTTCCCCTGTCGCACCCTGGCTCTCAACAGTACCTATACACACCATATCTAACCTATCATACTACTAAAATAACTAACAACCATTGAAAATGTTGTATACTTCAGCCTCGCATCAGCGTGTTATATCTAAAGCACTGCAACTAGTCACAAAGATGTAATCCACAAGCACACTACCAGTTAAGAACACTTTAATCCCTAAAACAGGGATTAAAGTAAACTCGGAGTACACACAGTGAGAAGATATACATGCCTCTCGGTGTATACACACTGAGATATACGCCTCGCAAAGATATACATACACTGAGATATCCGCCTGTGTATATATCCTGTACTTCGCGTTCAGGGTCTTCTCAGACTTTTCCTAGAGGCCCTCACTGTAACACCCCCTACACTCCTTACCTCTAACCACTCCTAAAAAAAAAAACATGGTGTAGTCCAATAATTATCGCGGCCACTAGTGTCTTCCATTATTTACCAAAGGCACAGCCAATATATTTTGCAGTATATAAGGCCACAACATCACTCTCAAAACCTCTATACATTTGTCAAAAAAAAAAAAATACTGTAGTTCCTTCCCATATCAATTGAGAAAAAATCAATGCCATTTTTTGTGGGCCGCGTACAGACAGTAGTCTGTTTAAAGCCTAGCAACTTCACTTGTACACTACCAATCAACAATACACTTTCCCCTAAAATGGGTATTAAAGTAAGTTTCATTGTGAATAGATATACACCTCCTGGTGTATACTCTAGTATATAAAGTGATATATACCTCTAGGAATATATACGCTAATATGCATCTCTCGGTGTACATACACTAAAATATGCATCTATTGGTGCATATACAGATAGACCTCTCCATGTATATACATAGATATACGTGCGTATATACCCTGTATAGCTGGAGATGGTGTGTGGAGACTGGAGCAGTGGGAGGTAGTGTCTGCCTCCCTGGTAATAACAAGGTCCACTAGCCTCTTGCGTCAGAGCAGTGGTTAGGGTCCGTATATGTATTAAATCACCCCAGCCAGTCAGCCAGCCGACCAACCGGCCAGCCAGCCAGTCAGGTTTCTCTGCACTTAAGATCAGTGTTATGGCTTTGGGCTCACAACTGAAGTCCCGGGATCGAACCCGGATTAGTGGAAACGTTAGTGATTCTTTTAATCTGTTGCCCAGGTTCACCTAGCAGCAAGTAGATACCTGGGTATTAGTTGACTGTTGTGGATACCATCCTGGGGAAGAGGACCTAAGGACCACCTAGTCAGTACCTGACTAGCAGGGCTGTGGTTCGTACGTCGGTCTGTGTGTGGCCGGCAGTAACAGCCTGGTTGATCAGGCCCTGATCCACCGCGAGGCCTGGTCATGGACTGGGCCGCGGGGGCGTCGACCCTCGGTATACCCTCCAGGTATACGGTGAATATGCCACACTACTTGGCTTACTTGAGTTATCCTGGGTTACTAACCCACCGGATTAATAATCCCAATAAAATCTACAAAAGAATTTTTCTGTGAATCACCTTGACTATTGTAATTATTATTACTGGATAATACACAAGTAACCCGCACATAGGAGGAACTTACGACATTTTGGTCCGATCTGGACCATTTACAAAGTCACAGTGTGACTGGAGAGTTTACCTGGAGAGAGTTTCGGGGGTCAATGCCCCCACGGCCCGGTCTGTGACCAGGCCTCCTGGTGGATCAGCGCCTGATCAACCAGGCTGTTGCTGCTGGCTGCACGCAAACCAACGTACGAGCCACAGCCCGGCTGATCAGGAACACTGTAAATGGTCCAAATTATTTGTGTATTCTTCCAGCCACAGTATTGTGCTTTTGTTCTTTATTACTGGATAAACTTAGTGTGAAGGATCAGTTAAAAACAGAATTGAGGATCAAGTAAAACAGTGTGAATAATCAAATAAGTGTGTGGAGGATCAAATAAAACAGTGTGGAGGATCAAAAACTGTGTGGAGGATCAAATAAAACAGTGTGGAGGATCAAAAACAGTGTGGAGGATCAAATAAAACAGTGTGGAGGATCAAATAAAACAGTGTGGAGGATCAAATAAAAGTGTGGAGGATCAAATAAAACAGTGTGTGGAGGAACAACTCAAACATTTCCTTTTCACCAGACACATCATCTTAATACATTCACTTTCTTTACCATCGCCTGCACACCTCCTTATAATTACACACACGCGTGCGCTCACACACACGCCCTCACACCACACACACACGCGCGCGCTCACACCACAAAAACACGCGCGCTCACACACACACACACACACAGTTTCATACAAGAGATTAGTGCAAAAGCTGGAGGATCAGGCAGATATTACAACAGGAAAGGCACTGAATTGGATCAGAGAATACCTGACAGGAGGACAACAGCAAGTCATGGTACGTGACGAGGTGTCAAACTGGGCGTCTGTGACAAGTGGGAGTTCAATAGGGGTCAGTCCAGGACCGGTGCTGTTTCTGGTATATGTGAAGGACATGACGGAAGGGGTAGACTCAGAAGTGTCAATGTTTGCAGACGATGTGAAGCTAATGAGGAGAATTCAATTGGATGAGGATCAGGCAGGAATACAGGACAAGCTGCAAGCTTGATCCAGCAACTGGCTCCTGGAGTTTAACTCCACCCACTGCAAAGTCAGAAAGATTAGGGAAGGGCAAAGAAGACCACAGACGGAGTACAAACTAGGAAGCCAAAGACTGCAAACCTCACTCAAGGCAAAGAATCTTGGGGTAAGTATAATACCTGAGGCACACATCAACCAAATAACTGCTGCAGCACATGGACGCCTGGCAAACCTAAGAACAGCGTTCCGACACCTCAGTAAGGAATCGTTCAAGACTCTGCACCGTGTACGTCAGGCCTATATTGGAGTATGCAACACCAATTTCGAACCCACAACTGATCAACCACGTCAAGAAATTAGAGAGTGCAAAGGTTTGCAGCAAGACTAGTCCCAGAGCTAAGGGGCATATCCTACGAGAGGTTAAGGGAAATCGACCTGACAACACTAGAGGACATGAAGGATAGGGAGGACATGATAACAACATATAAAATACTGAGAGGAATTGACAAGGTGGATAGGGACTGCTTGTTTCAGAGATGGGACACAGCAACAATGGGTCACAATTGGAAGTTGAATACTCAGATAAGTCACAGGGATGTTAGGAGGTATTTTTTCATTCATAGAGTTTTCAGGAAGTAGAACAGTCTGGTGATGTAGTAGAGGCAGGATTCATATATAGCTTCAAGAAGAGGTATGATAAAGCTCATGGAACCGGGAGAGGACCTAGTAGCGACCAATGAAGAGGCGGGGCCAGGAGCTATGCCTCAACCCCTGCAACCACAATTAGGTGAGTACAGGAACTGTGAATCGACCCTTGCAACCACATAGAGGTGAGCACACACACTAGCGAAAAGGCGGGGTCAGGAGCTGTGCATCGATCCCTGCAACCACTTATAGGTGAGCACACACATACACACGAGCTGTGAACTGACCTCTGCAACCACAAATAGGTGAGTACACACAGGCGGGCAAGAATAACGGGAAAAGCATAACAATGGATCAAGGCATATCTGATAGGAAGGAGACAGCGAGTGATTGTCCATGGAGGTGTCGGAATGGGTGCACGTAACGAGTGGGGTTCCGTGGATCAGTACTAGGGCCGGTGCTGTTTCTTATATACGTGAAAGACATAATGGAAGGGATAGATTGGGTAATGGGAGGAATCAGATTTGACCCAAGGAAATAGAAGGAAGCTTCAATTCCTTTGATCAAGTGCCCTTCATCAGCAACAAAGTTAGTGAAACATAAGAGAGGAGCACTGTATTTCTAAATCTATTTTTTTCCAACTTGAGCCCACTTATTGCATATATACACACCTGTGTATATACAGATACACCTGCCAGTGTATATACACTGAGATATATATATATATATATATATATATATATATATATATATATATATATATATATATATATATATATACACTGATATATATATATAGGTAGTAGGTTGGTAGACAACAACCACCCAGGGAGGTACTACCGTCCTGTCAAGTGAGTGTAAAACGAAAGCCTGTAATTGTTTTACATGATGGTAGGATTGCTGGTGTCCATTTTTCTGTCTCATGAACATGCAAGGTTTCAGGTACGTCTTGCTACTTCTACTTACACTTAGGTCACACTACACATACATGTACAAACATATATACACACACCCCTCTGGGTTTTCTGCTATTTTCTTTCTAGTTCTTGTTCTTGTTTATTTCCTCTTATCTCCATGGGAAAGTGGAACAGAATTCTTCCTCTGTAAGCCATGCATGTTGTAAGAGGCGACTAAAATGCCGGGAGCAAGGGGCTAGTAACCCCTTCTCCTGTATAAATTACTAAATTTGAAGAAACTTTTGTTTTTATTTTTGGGCCACCCTGCCTCGGTGGGATACGGCCGGTTTGTTGAATATATATATATATATATATATATATATATATATATATATATATATATATATATATATATATATATATATATATTATTTCTGATTCCTGCTACTTGATATGCACCTATGCAACTATTTTTAGGAAATGAATTTTGATTAACAACATTGGGATAATTTTTCCCTTTGTGAAACTTGACAGATACCTCAGAGTTATTGTGTGTTGCATCTTTAAAATGAGTTAGTTGGCTGGTCTGCAACTAAACAATTAATTCTTGTAGACCTAGTCTTATTTCCTCCAGACCAAAATAACCCTTGTGATATTTATTCGAGAGTCATTCAAGTGTTTTACAGCTTAATTTATTCTGTACCATGGCACTCAATAACCAGTCTGAATCCTTCAGATTATATTTATTACTTAAAGTTTTGAGAGTGCTCTCCAGTTTAACTCTAAACTGTTGTAAACCTTTGTAAGTGTGATCTGGAGATTTTAAATTAACAATAATATTCACTAGATCCAACCTACTTTGTTCTATATTACCATAAGTGACCTTCAACAAGTCAACTGCTTCCTTGTAAGAGTCATTTACAATGAGAAAGGCTTGTATGAGTATGTGAGCATCTCCTCTTATCTGTCCTTTGAGGTAAAATAATTTAGTTACACAGGCTAGGTCACTCCTGTCATGCACAGCTGCTTTTAGTCGAAAATTGACCCCAAAATTCCTCCGCAACTTTTTGGGTTATCTCCAGGATTAATGCACACAGGCAAACACAATTCTGGGAGTTTTGGCAAAGACATATTATTTGTTGGAGCAGACTGACCAACTGCCTGGTTTACACATTTTAATTTATTCAAGGCCTGACTTTTGCAAGAAAGAATCTTTTCCTCTAATTCATAATACTGATCTACTTCAGTGTCATCTACACAGTTTACTAACAAATCTCCTTCATATTTGTTGTAATATAATTTGTATGAATCATATCTATTACCTAAAGCATCTAAATACAATTTTAAATCATCAGTATTCACAGTTTCTTCATTCATTAATTCCAAGCACTTATTATATGCCTTGGTTACATGAGCTTTTCTAGCCTGTAGTGATGCTTTCTTTACTCTATATTCCATATGTTTGTCTTCTATATTAATTTCCTCATTTTCAGCCATGATGCAATGTATTATATTCAACTTAATAACACTGATTATGTACTAAATTATGCACTTTATAACGGTAAATAGTACAACTTACCTTTGAATAAATCCCAGCTACTTGAGCTCAGCTATTACATGTGCAAGATTGTAATATAAATTTTAAATGTACATTAATACAAACTTAGCTCATCAAAATTAATATCATACAAATTAATAAATCCTTGCCAGAATTTGGCATAGCAAAATTAATATTATACACAATATAATCTTTATCCACACTTGTCTTATCAATTACACATACACTGATATAAATCTTGGCCAGAATTGTCTTATCAAATTAGTATTATACAAATTAATATAAACTTAGCCAGACTTGAGCTTAGCTTATCAAATTAATATTGTAATTATTATAATCCACTACACATTAAGTACATTTCTGAACTTAACATCCACCTCCTCCTGTTATTTCACATATAATTATTAAGTAATTAACTAATTAATGACTTCACTAATTACCTCCAGTTCAAGAAGGACCAACGGGCAAATTAAATGTGGAAAATTGCATTTATCTGAATGTAACTCATTATATACATAACAGAAAATGATAACAAAGATAATTATTATATATCAGAGTTACATAAGCAAGTAGGAATTTGGGACACCTAGGTCGCAAAAATGTCCCCCTTCGATACCTACCACTGTCATATCCACAAGTTGCTCTGGACCTATTAATTAAATGAAATATACATACACCAGGAATACTGGTAAATATATAAATTTGTGGACTGTATATTAAAAATAATAAATGGTTATATATATACACAATTACATAACAGAAGGAAAATATATCTAAATATCACTCACCAATTTGACTGGATATTACGTTGTATCATACTCAGAAAAACCTCACTAACTAAATTTATGGAAACACTGGCCAGAATTATACACAAATCTAGAGAGCTTATCTGAGGTTCCTGGAGCTGTCTTGTCCAGTCGTCTGATATCTCAAGTTATGCAGGAATGCATGTCCAACAATTTCGCCTCCTATTTGAGAGGTGTCAGCCCAATTTTAACCTCTAGAGCACGAAAATTCCTTCCCATTATACTAACGTTGTATCCAATTCAAAACCAAGATGGCGAGTCTCCTCTGCGCAGACGCAGGCTTTCCGTTTTCTATGACATGAATATTATTAAATACAGTATGGCCATCTATTTACATATAAATACTGAATTTCTGGAAAATATATACAGTATTTTCCACATATACTGCTGCTCAATATATACACATCAAGAAAGTTATTAAGATAAGATAAGATAAGATTTCGTTCGGATTTTTAACCCCGGAGGGTTAGCCACCCAGGATAACCCAAGAAAGTCAGTGCGTTAAGAACCCCAATAAAACTAAGACACGTTGATTAAAGTTATCCTAAGTTAATGTACTA
Source organism: Cherax quadricarinatus (assembly GCF_038502225.1). NCBI lineage: Eukaryota > Metazoa > Arthropoda > Malacostraca > Decapoda > Parastacidae > Cherax > Cherax quadricarinatus. Next base: position 5,652,258 of record NC_091358.1, read on the forward strand.
TTATCTGTGCCCTCTAAGACTATTATTAAAAAAATACATGTTGCTTTGTGTACGTTATGGAGGGAATGTACCTTAAAAACTTGATCATACCATTCAGAAATAAATAAATAAATATTATTATTGTAGATTAAGTAAGTTTATTCAGGTATACACAAATAGTTACATAGAATTATCATACATAGCAGCATATGTGTAGAGAACCTGGGATAACCCAAAAAAGTCAGAGTGACTTATTTCCATTGGAGTCCTTATGATTATATTATTATTATCAAGAGGGAAGCGCAAAACCCGTAGGATTACACAGCGCCTGTGGGGGAATGTGGAAGGCATTCAGGTTTAATTCAGGGAACTGGAGCACAGATCCAATTCCCCAAATCAAGAGCCCCTCGCCAGCATCAAGGAACCTTCTTTGAGGGGTATTATTGTAGAGATTATAGGACAAAATACTGCTAGAAAAATTATTTCTCGACAGGACCAAAAGTAAAAGCCTATCGACTACACGAGGGTCATTAAAGCTGCATAGAAACCGTTAGATATGATAAATATTAACCTAAAATAGGATTAAGATAATCTTTCCGGGTATATAAGCAGGCGGAAGACATACACTCCTCTTGGTGTATATATCCTAGTTGGTCATTGTTACATTGCTTACATTTTTTACAATGGTCTTGTGGGAAGACCGGCTCAGGGACACGTTTATAGGATATATAAAATTAACTTAGAATGACTCAACAATCAATTTCTATATCCTAATTTCAAAATATAATCATTTCCATTTTATATTTAAAATGTTTTATGCTACCTAAATTACAGTATAACGTTTCATAGATGTTACCAATATATGTAAGTTTATATTCTACAAGATGATAAAGAAAACCAGAAACTTACACAGATATAAAGAAAACTCAATACCCCAATGGAAATAAGTCACTCTGACTTTTTTGGGTTATCCCAGGTTCTCTACACATATGCTGCTATGTATGATAATTCTATGTAACTGTATTTGTGTATACCTGAATAAACTTACTTACTTAATATTTAGAGAAACTCATTAAATGTCATGTAACCATTTTGTTCGGAGTATTAACCTGGAGGGTTAGTAACCCAGGATAACCCAAGTCAGTATATCAGTATAATAATAATAATAATATATTTATTTACTACAAGTACATGGAAATGGTATACAGTCCTAGCTGACATCAATGACATACTACTATATAGAAAGCCCCTTGTTATGCTCCGCATTTCGGGCAAATTAGGCCAGTGTCCCGGGATGCGACCCACACCAGTCCACTAACACCCAGATACCCATTTTACTGATGGGGAACATAGACAACAGGTGGAAAGAAACACGCCCAATGTTTCTACTCTGGCTGGGAATAGAACCCAGACCCTCGTCGTGTGAAGCGAGAGCGTTAGGCACCAGAGCCCCATCATCGAAGATCGTCTTATTTCCAATAGCGTCTTTTAATTAAACTTATTTACTTCCTTACTTAATTCATTTCCCCAAGATGCGACACACACTAGTAGCCAGAAGCTATATCTCGACCCCTGCAACCACATAGAGGTGAGTACACACACACAAGAGGTACAACAAGGCACTTAGAGCAGGGAGGGAACGGATTTTTTTAGCGAAAAGGCGGGGGCCAAGAGCTGCGACTCGACCCATGCAACCACAAATAGGCGAGCACACACACACACATATTCAATTCAATTCAATTCAAAGTTTATTCTCCATAAGGATTACAATGTTGAATTTACAGAATTTGGTTATTGTGTGGTTTACATGTAGTTAAATAATGATTACAGAGTGTACCACTAGAACGCCTAGCATGGCTAGGCATTTCGGGCAGACTTAGTTTAATTCTTTATTTTAAAATATTACAAATTATGAGGTAAGTTGGTATTATGGCTAAGTGACTAAATACTAGTTTGTGAGTTTAGCAATGTGAATGCTTTTGTTTTGGCACAGTACATAGTTTCAGTATTGGAGTATCATAGGATTCATTATTTTAAGATTGAGATTAATATTTCTGTTTATGGTCAAATGGGTGAGTGAGTGTAAAGGACCCCAATGGAAATAAGTCACCCTGTCTGACCCTAGGTTCTCTAGCTGCTATGTATGATATTCTATGTAATTGTATTTGTGTATACCTGAATAGTGTGAACCACCAGTGGTATTCGTGTAGTGGGGGGTGTATCAGGGAGATAAGATGTTTTCTAATGGTAGTTTTAAAGGTGATGAATGTGTCTGCAGTTCTAGAGTTCTCAGGTAGGGTGTTCCAGATTTTAGGGCCTTTGACATACATTGAATTTTTGTAAAGGTTTAGTCGGACACGGGGAATGTCATAGAGATGTTTGTGTCTGGTGTTGTGTCTGTGGGTTCTGTCACAACTGTCAAGAAAGCGTTTTAGGTTAAGGTTGATATTGGAGTTTAAGGTCCTGTAGATGTAGATTGCACAGTAGTAAGTGTGGATGTACTGAACAGGGAGTAAGTTCAGATCTATGAAGAGTGGGGGGGGGGGGGGTGTTGCCAGGGATGGGATTTAGTGATTATTCTTACTGCAGCTTTTTGTTGGGTTATTATTGGCTTTAGGTGTGTTGCTGCAGTTGATCCTCAAGCTCAAATAGCATAGGTGAGGTATGGATAAATAAGTGAGTGGTATAGTGTGAGAAGGGCATTTTGCGGCACGTAGTATCGTATCTTGGAGAGGATCCCAACCGTTTTGGATACTTTTTTGGTTATGTGTTGGATATGGGTGCTGAAATTCAGGTTGTTGTCAAGGTATAGGCCTAGGAATTTGCCCTCATTATGTCTGGTAATTAGAGTGTTGTCGATCTTAATGTTAATTTGTGCATCTCCTGCTCTGCTACCAAACATAATATAGTAGGTTTTGTCAGTGTTAAGCGTAAGTTTATTGGCTGTCATCCAAGTCGATATTTTGATCAGCTCCTCGTTAACAATGGTGTTGAGGGTGGCAAGATTAGGGTGAGAGATGACGTAAGTCGTGTCGTCAGCAAAGAGAATGGGTTTCAGGTGTTGGGATACGTTTGGAAGATCATTGATGTATATGAGGAAGAGCAGGGGACCAAGGACACTTCCCTGGGGGAACTCCATTATCAAGTGGCCGTGTTGTTGATGCTGTGTCTTTAATGGTGACGTACTGATACCTACTAGTAAGGTAAGATTTGAAATAAGCAAGCGCATGGCCTCTTATACCGTAATGGTCAAGTTTGTGGAGTAGGATGTCGTGGTCTACTGTGTCAAAAGCTTTTCTTAAGTCAATAAAAATTCCTAGTGGATATTCCTTATTTTCCAATGCTGTGTAAAGCAGATCTAGCATTTTTATGATTGCATCATTAGTGCTTTTATTTTTCCTGAATCCAAAGTGGCAGGGGTTGAGTATGTTTTGTGCTGTTATAAATGAATATAGTCTCCTGTGCACGAGTTTCTCAAAGATTTTGGATAGCAATGGTAAGTTTGATATTGGCCTATAGTTGTTTAAGTCTGTAGGGTCACCACCTTTATGTATTGGTGTAACCCTTGCCATCTTGAGTAGTTTCGGGAAGGTGCTAGTTTCTAGTGACTTGTTAAAAAGTAATGAAATAGCATGCGAAAGGATATGGGCCGCTCGCTTGTACAGTAATGGTGGGACATGAGACAGATTCCCCGAGTTATTTTTAAGTGACTTTATAATCTCGGTGACTTCCGAGGGCTCAGTTGGTGCAAGATAGAAGGAATTTGGGAAATTCCCATCTAGGTAGTCCCCGGCATGGGCATTGGTATGTGGGATTTTATTGGCGAGATTAGATCCTATGGTTGAGAAGAAGTAGTTTATCTTGTTAGCTGTGTCAGTGGGATGTAGTGGTGTTTCATTAGGTTTAGTTAGGACAATATTCTTGTTTTTTTTCAGTTTGTGGGTCCCTAGAATCTGAGAGAGTGTTTTCCAGGTCTTTTTTATATCTCCTCTAGTGTCTGTGAATCTACTGGAGTAGTATAGTTGTTTGGCTTTCTTTATTACTTTGGTGAGAACTGATGAATAGTGTTTAAGAATATCTTTGTGTATTAAGCCCTGTCTATATTGCTTTTCATATTGGTGTTTCTTGTCAATGGATTTCAGAATGGTGCTGGTTAGCCATGGGCAACCAAGCCGTTTGTTTGTGATCTGTTTCGTTTTTATAGGACAATGTTTGTTGTATAGTCTAAGTAATTTGTTAAGAAAAATGTCTGTCCAGTCATCAATACCATTGGCCTTGGAGAATTCTGTAAGCCAGCCAACAGTCTCTAGGTCAGCTGTGAACTTCCTTATTGAGGCCTCGTCATGGAGTCTAAATGAGACTTCGTTGTATTCAAGTGGTGGTTTACTAATGTTTGTCAGGAGGAAGGTAGGGTAGTGGTCTGTAGTGCTATCTGTGATTATCCCTGATTTAAGGGGGGCTAGTATATTGGTCCATATGTGGTCTATTATGGTTGCACTTGTCTCAGTGAGCCTGGTTGGTTTAGTTATTGTTGGTATGAGAAGTGTGTATCTAGTGACAAGTACCCTTAAGATAACATAAGATTTCGTTCGGATTTTTAACCCCGGAGGGTTAGCCACCCAGGATAACCCAAGAAAGTCAGTGCGTCATCGAGGACTGTCTAACTTATTTCCATTGAGGTTCTCAATCTTGTCCCCCAGGATGCGACCCACACCAGTCAACTAACACCCAGGTACCTATTTGCTGCTAGGTGAACAGGACAACAGGTGTAAGGAAATGCGTCGAAATGTTTCCACCTGCCGGGAATCGAACCCGGGCCCTCCGTGTGTGAAGCGGAAGCTGGTAACTAACCAGATACCTACTGTACTTACTGCTCCGTGAACAGAGGTAACAAGGGTGAGCAAACATGTCCAACATTTCCACTCGTGCTGGGGTTTGAACCTCGACCCCTATCTAGATGCCAACTAATACTCATACTCTGTATTCTTTGTCTCTTCTATCTCCTACCCACTAAACTGTCAATCTGTATATTCGTTGTGGGTTTAGCACTTAGTTTTGATTGATTAATTAAACTGTCAATATTCTTTTATTTGAAGAATTGAGACACTTATGCAACATATGGGAATCTTTATTGAAGAAACGTTTCGCCACACAGTGGCTTCATCAGTCCAATACAAAGTAGAAGTGGGTAAGGAGAGTAGAAGTTTGAGGTAATCAGTCCCTCAACCTGGAATCGATGTGTTCAGTCCATCACTCTTGTAGGAAGTGCAGCATAGGGCCAGAGAGGTGGCTTATATACTGCGGTGAGATGAGTTGAAGCAGGAAGAGGCGGGATCACAGTGGGACCTGCCACTAGTGTAAGTAGGTCGTCGTCCAAAAGTTGGGCAAGCGTTGAAGTCTTTGTACTTGTCGGTTTTCAAAACCATTCATCACATCTGTCAGACACTGCAACATCATGGGATCTTGGTACAAAGACTTCAACGCTTGCCCAACTTTTGGACGACGACCTACTTACACTAGTGGCAGGTCCCACTGTGATCCCGCCTCTTCCTGCTTCAACTCATCTCACCGCAGTATGTAAGCCACCTCTCTGGCCCTATGCTGCACTTCCTACAAGAGTGATGGACTGAACACATCGATTCCAGGTTGAGGGACTGATTACCTCAAACTTCTACTCTCCTTACCCATTTCTACTACTTTATATTGGACTGATGAAGCCACTGTGTGGCGAAACGTTTCTTCAATAAAGATTCCCATATGTTGCATAAGTGTCTCAATTCTTCAGCTTGTCGGTTTTCAAAACCATTCATCACATTCTTTTATTTCACATCAACTTTTTTTTTTTAACAAGTCACCATCTCCCACCGAGGCAGGGTGACTCAAAAAGAAAGAAAATCCCCAAAAAGAAAACACTTTCATCATCATTCAACACTTTCACCTTACTCATACATAATCACTGTCTTTGCAGAGGTGCCCAGATACAACAGTTTAGAAGCATATATAAAGATACACAACATATCCCTCCAAACTGCCAATATCCCAAACTCCTCCTTTCAAGTGCAAGCATTGTACTTCCCATTTCCAGGACTCAAGTCCGGCTATATAAAAATAACCGGTTTCCCTGAATCCCTTCACTAAATATTACTCTGCTCACACTCCAACAGCTCGTCAGGTCCCAAATACCGTTCATCTCCATTCACTCCTAACACTCACGCATGCTTGCCGGAAGTCCAAGCCCCTCGCCCACAAAACCTCCTTTACCCCCTCCCTCCAACCTTTTTGAGGACAACCCCTAATTTGATCCATTCTCTCTAAATGACCAAACCACCTCAACAACCCCTCTTCAGCCCTCTGACTAATACTTTTATTAACTCCACACCTTCTCCCAATTTCCACACTCCGAATTTTCTGCATAATATTTACACCACACATTGCCCTTATACATTGCTAATATAAATAGAAAAAGATTTTGTTAAGGACAGTGTACTTAAAGAAATTTTTTATAAAGCTTCTCAAAATACAATGATTTTTTTTTTGTAAATGTGATGGAAAACGTGCATCCAAAATTGCATAATGCATAAGAACAGAGTGGATGTCATGTGAGAAATTTGTACAAATTTTTATTTCTTTATGTGGTATACATAATAATGCAGTTGACGTGTAATAAAACATTGGTAGTTTTAGTTTAATATTTTTATTATGCACCCTATACCCATCCTGTGTTGGTGGCACAAATGAAAGTCACTAGTATGCAATCCATTTCGGGCACACTAATCTTAATGCTTAATAAAAATTACTTAAAAATTAGACATAGATTATTAAGTAGGATTTTTTATGGTTAACTGCAAACATATGTGCAATAAGAAAGGTAGATAATGAACAAATGGTACAATTTCAAAAATAGGACTTATAATTTTGTGGAGTGACTGAACAGGTACATGGACTATATCTGGAGGGGGTTCCGGGAGTCAACGCCCCCGCAGCCCAGTCTGTGACCAGACCTCATGGTGGAACAGAGCCTGATCAACCAGGCTGTTACTGTTGGCTGCACGCAATCCAACGTACGAGCCAGAGCTCGGCTGGTCAGGTACCAACTTTAGGTGCCTGTCCAGTGCCTACTTGAAGACAGCCAGGGGTCTATTGGTAATCCCCCTTATGTATGCTGGGAGGCAGTTGAACAGTCTTGGGCCCCTGACCCTTATTGTATTGTCTCTTAGCGTGCTAGCGACACCCCTGCTTTTCATTGGGGGGATGTTGCATTGTCTGCCGAGTCTTTTGCTTTCGGAGAGAGTGATTTTCGTGTGCAAGTTTGGTACTAGTCCCTCTAGAATTTTCCAGGTGTATATAATCATGTATCTCTCCTGCCTGCATTCCAAGGAGTACAGGTTCAGGAACTTTAAGTGCTCCCAGTAATTGAGGTGTTTAATCTCCATTATGTGTGCTGTGAAGGATCTCTACATTTTCTAGGTCAGCAATTTCACCTGCCTTGAAAGGTGCTGTGTGTGCAGCAATATTCCTGCCTAGATAGAACAAGTGACCTGAAGAGTGTCATCATGGGCTTGGCATCCCTAGTTTTGAAAGTTCTCATTATCCATTCTGTCATTTTACTAGCAGATGTGATTGATACAATGTTATGGTCCTTGAAGGTGAGATCCTCCGACATGATCACTCCCAAGTCTTTGACGTTAGTTTTTTGCTCTATTGTGTGGCTGGAATTTGTTTTATATCTTCTGCATATAGTCCTACTGTCTTCAAGTTATGTCTTGGAATTTGTATTGATAAAGCCACTGGATGGCGAAACGTCTACAATAAAGACACCCACATGTTGCACATGTGTCTTAATTTCATACTCTGATGAAGTTTTAATTTCTTCATGTTTACCATATTGGAGTAATTGAAATTTCTCATCGTTGAACTTCATATTGTTTTCTGCAGCCCATTGAAAGATTTGGTTGAAGTCTGCCTGGAGCCTTGCAATGTCTGCAATGGAAGACACTGTCATGCAGATTCGGGTGTCATCTGCAAAGGAAGACACGGTGCTGTGGTTTACATCCTTGTCTATGTTAGATATGAGGATGAAGAACAAGATGGGAGCGAGTACTGTGCCTTGTGGAACAGAGCTTTTCACCATAGCCACCTCAGACTTGACTCTGTTTACTACTACTCTGTGTTCTATTTGTGAGGAAGTTATAGATCCACTTACCAACTTTTCCTGTTATTCCTTTAGCATGCATTTTGTGTGCTATTGAATTCTCTGCATAATATTTGCACCACACATTGCCCTTAGACACAACATCTCCAATGCTTCCAGCCTCCTCCTTGCTGCATCATTCACAAGCAATGTTTCACACCCACATAACTGTTGGTACCACTATACTCTCATACATCCCCTTCTTTGCCTCCATGGATAACATTTTTTGTCTCCACAGATACCTCAATGCACCACTCACCTTTTTTTCCGTCATCAATTCTATGGTTAACCTTGTCCTTCATAAACCCATCTGCTGACAAATCTACTCCCAAATATCTGTACCCATTCACTTCTTCCATACTTCCTCCCTCATATGTATATAGCAGTAATGAAAATCTTCGGTATTTGCTCAGATACTGCAGTTTGTGAAGGAATGGCATTGTTGCTAGGTTTAGAGGTGGCAGGTTTTGGAAAGTGTCTGGCATTGAGGTTTAAGTGTGGGCAGTGAAGCAGACAGATCGTACAGAGGTGGGAACATCAATGAGAGCTACATATGGGTTAGAAACATGAGTACGAGTATGGAAGGAAAATGCTGAGCATTAGGGGAAGGGGTTGTCAGGCAACTCTGGAGTAGGAGATGCAAGATACAGTATTCTTCCCTGTAAGTGGAGTCGGGTAATAGCCTAGTGATATGACGAGGCCTCTGTCTCTTTCAAATATTTTATTTAACTTTTCCAAAGAAAAAGGAAAACCTATGAGAATACAAGGAATGTGCTTCATTGCAGGTCAGGCAGGAAGAGTGATAGTCACAATTTAATTTATTATGATCTGTTCCTCTACAGATTGGACATTATTTTTGTAACCCGCAATATTTTACTGAGTGGCCAGAGTCAACATCTGTGACACTGTTGAGGTGTTGGTTTGAGCTCCCTCATTAGCAAGACTTGGGGGCTATGGTGAGCGGTAACCTTAAACCAAGACAGCAATGCCTAAGCATATGTAATAAGGCAAATAGATTACTGGGATTTATATCAAGAAGTGTAAGTAACAGAAATCCAGAGGTTATACTGCAGCTTTATACATCATTAGTAAGGCCTCACCTAGATTATGCAGTTCAGTTCTGGTCTCCTTATTACAGAATGGACATAAATTCGTTAGAAAATATTCAGCATAGAATGACTAAATTAATACATAGCATTAGAAATTTTCCTTATGAAGAAAGATTGAAGACTCTTAAATTACATTCACTTGTTAGATGAAGAATGAGGGAAGACATGATCGAAGTGTATAAGTGGAAGATGGGTATTACCCCTTTCAGGGTCCACAGGCCCTCTCAGAGACTTGTTCTCAGGGTCCCCAAAATTTCAAAAAAAAAAAATGATTTATTCTCATGAAAAGATAGAGAATCTTTTCCCGATCGTAATGACACCAAAAGTGTGAAATTTGATGGAAAACTTAAAGAATTATGCTTTCGCAAAGTTAGCGGTCCCGACGATGTTTATGCATCAGCGATTTTGCCCAATTTGAGCCCTATTTTTGGCTAATTCCAATGTACTAGTTGGCAGAAATCATAACTATTTCGCTAGAACTCCATTTTTTCTATTGAAAGAGTACACAAAACCACCAATTTACCCAATTCAACTATCCAATACGTACAGTGGTCGGAATTTGGCAGTTTTGCCAATTTCACACAAATTTCAAATGATGCCAATTTCCAAATAGGATCCAGAATAAACAAGAAAGACATTCCTGGCACTAAAATAGCATTTCCTCTGTTCATTAGTCACGTCCCCAGGCCCTTTCCACTTCAAATTTTTATTCTCATAAAAAAAATAAGATTTACTGTTATGTGTTACGTTGGTTTCCCTTATTTCTTGGATGGTAAGGTTCTCACTACATGTTCTAGTGTGGGGTAGCTTTTACTTAATGGCCTTATTTGTCTAGGGGTAATACTTACATCATGGCTGATCATCTTGAGTGTCTCTGATACCCTTTCACCAGCCCTCTTCACAGGTTATGTAAACTACTACTATAAAAATATAACTGTATTCTCAATAGATATGTACAGAATATACAATCACAGCCTCCATTTTCAAAACAAAATCTACACACTCCATGCCTGTGCTCCACATGGTGTGTTGCAACAACTCTTGTCCTTCACTCTTCCTGACATAACTCTGGGCTAACCAGTGTTTTGACACACTTTAGTCACCCTGGGTATGGTGGCCAAAACTTAAATTATAAAAACTCACCCCTGGAGCACACATGATGCCCCAAAAGATAGGAGAAGGACCCAGAGATCCTGCCAGGTTGAAGGTCAGCCACAGAGAGAGTCAGTGAGAGGGAGAGAGAGAGAAGCCTACCTAAGCTCCTCCCACCAAAACAAAAGACTGTTGCCAAGCACAATTCTCCAGTTACCACAATTCTACCACCTCTTAATTTTACTTTTACAAAAAGAAATACAACTTTATAAACTACTTATTTAAATTGTGTGTTTATGTGTCTATAGTATAACCTATTATATTGAGAAAAATAGGTTTGACCCAGCTGCCTCTCAGTCATAAGGTTGATCAGTCCTTCTGACATTTAGAGCAAAGTCCCCATCAATTCAATATAATTAGGTATTATTATAGTAACTGTTACTTATAAATACATGTTGGGTCCTATAGCCCCATAACACCCCCACCTCCAGACGAAGTCTCACAAAAGCTAGCCGTGTCCCTCAGGATACGGCTAGTAAAAAGTATATTGCTTAAGTCTGAAGGCGGTAAACAAGACTACTAGAAATGCTACATATTTCCTAGCACCATAACTACTCTTCACTTTACTGTTATTTACAACAGATTGCAGAATTTTTTAGAAAAGCATTTTAACCATACCCATATACTCAAGGGTGTAACTATTTACAATTTTAGTGGCTTTTAAACAATACACATTATAATGCAAAATTTGCACACAATGCCCACTGTGACAGCCCGCACCAACAGGCCTGTGCCTCTGCTACGGTAATCCAGCAAGCAACTGGTACTCCAGGGTGGCATCTTCCTGATCAGGAGACGAGAGTAGAGCCAAACCCAGAGCAGTCAGGTGTACACCAGGCAGGAAACTTCACAAAACATGTCAAGGTGTCTCTCACTTGGTGGCCGAACCAAACAGTGAGACTTCCAGTCAACACTCACGATCCTTAACATGGTCAGGCACTCAAGCCCATCTTCCGAGGTCCCACTCCACACAGATCCTCCAAACTTATGAAGAGGAGGCTGACATAGAACATGGAGGGGTCCAGGGGACCACAAAGGCAAACCGTCGGGCCGTTTTGTATATAGAGCACACCAAGACACATCACATACCTTCCTGAACGTCTCATGTTACCGAAGGTTGTCAACCACTGCCTCAACTCACATTTACTTACACCCTGACCCTCGTCACACTTTTGGCTCTGACTCGACCCTTCACAGTCAGATGGCTGGTAGAGAGTACTCAGGCTCGCTGAGAGTTCACCACTGCAAAAACAACAAGGTCAGCACAAGACAAACACTATGTACAAAGTACGCACCATGCATCTACATGAAACATCTAGAGAGAGCATCAGCAACCACATTCTCTGAGCCTTTTATATATTTGACTTCCAAATTAAAAGGCTGTAGGAACCAAGCCCATTCTAAGAGTCTGATTTTAGTCACCATACACAGGAACAGGATGAAGAGATCCTGAGACATGTACAAATGCTGAATAGCCAGCCCCAAAATGAAAATTTTCTTTCCTGTGGTAAAATGTTGACATTTAAACTTAGAAGGTTGTTCATAGACAGTAACAGTTCTGCAACCTCTCGCAGTGCAACAGCAAACACCAAAGACATCTCTTTGCACCCAGGTTGGATACATCAAGTTTACACAAACACCATCACGTTCCATCTCACACACAAATTTTAAACACACAATGAACACAATTTGCATTACACACATTAAAATGGTGCTTGAACACAGACCATGGAAATCACATCTTCCATGTTTTAGCTTATTTAAAATGTTTGCATCTTTTAGTGCATAAGTATCAATCTTTCTAATTCTGTAAACCTTAGTTGTTAAACGTACTCTGTGGTAGTCAGTGTTTATGCCCAGGGTGCCATCTAATTTGGGAACCATGAAGCATGGGAATGCCCACTGACTCTCACTAAGCACTACAAACTGGTGTTGGAAGAATTTCACTTCTTCCTCCATCTCCAATTTTTCATACAGATTTTTCCCACACAAAAATTGTTGAATTGGCTCAGCTTCCTTAACAATTTCCTCATGGAGTTTCAACTTTTTCCCATTACTGACATCCCAAACTTTTATAAAGTTCCAAGGTGGCTGAGCCAACTCTCCAACATTTTTCTCATTAAAACCAAGCATGCATTTCCCAAAATCTTTTACACACATGTTATTTCTTAAATACACTTTTGGTATTTCATACAGATTATTGTTTTGCAGCCCTTTACATTCCATTAAAACATTGGTCTCTCTGAATTTTTGACATAACTTCAAACCCTTTAACCGGTTATTGTGTACCCTATACTCATTCTTTTCTTGCTTGGGGGTGTGGGTTTTATATCTAACCCCTGGGAACTTCCCCCACAACATGTTCAGCTCACAGCAACTTGCCATACAGATTTTCACATGAATTGGCTCCAGTATCAGCACTTCCTCTCCAGCCTCCAGAGTATCATGGTCCATATATGGTCCCACATCATCATCCTGGTCTGGTTGATGGGCACGTTCACTGGTACCATCCACCTCATACGAGCCAAACAGTATCTGAAACTGAGAAAAAGCTCCGAGGGGGGAGCATCACCATCATCCCCAAGCCAATAGCTCAGAGATTCCAGAGTGCTTCCCCACTCAGCAAATACAAAGAAAGGGATCATCTCATCCCAGTTGTTAGTATTGTCTATACCATAGGCTTGCATCATTGTCTTGAGGGTTTGATGTAATTTCTCTATTTCCCCTTTAGATGGAGAGTGATACACAGTTGAACACTGAGGCTCTACTTTTAGTCCCTTCAAAACATTTCTAAAAGACTTAGAGGTAAAGTTAGATCCTTGATCTGTTTGTGCTGCTTGAAGAAAACCAACATGACAAAAGAACTTCATCAAAACCCTTAAGACTACATGAGCAGTTATCTTATGCAGAGGGACTGCTTCCAGGTACCTGGTAGTGGAGCAAATTATTGTTAGTAAATAATTATTTCCCATTCTGGTCCTTGGGAGTGGGCCAACGACATCCACTACCAGCTTGCTGAAGGGTTCACCTGGTGCTGAAATCGGCTGAAGGGGAACAGGTTTAATACTTCGACTAGGTTTCCCTATAATTTGAAAGGCATGATAGGTCTCAATATGCTCTCTGACAGTCTCCCACAGCTGAGACCAGAAGAAATGCCTGGAAACCTTGGACATCACCACCTGGGGACAAAGCCCTTGTTCTCCTTCCATCGATACTGCAAACAGAGGTGAATTCTTTATAAGAGTTTCCTCCCTGAAATGAAAACACTTATTTAACTGTAAAATCTCTTCCTCAGCAACAGCGACATTTTCCTGCACAGAAATTAATTGCACCCTAGCAGGTGCAGCCTCTCTCACACTATTTAACTGATCCATTCTCCAATCATGCTCAGCTCTGGCTGGAACATCCTTTTCTTCAGTTGACTGCAGTTCAACATCAGAAAGCAGAGTTACCAAACTTAAGCCCTCACCATCCTCATGAGAAATATCATGAAGACTGTTGGTAGCATGATCATGAGCCATACTTCTCATGGTGGAACCATCAGGGAGAAGGTCTGGCAGGGTTTTCCTAGCCATTTCCTCCCAACATTTCGGACTTGGTTTCCCCCAAACTAGTTGTTCCTTACTGTCTAACAGGCCCATAACATTATTCCCTAATAAGAGGTCGACCCCTTCGAAGGGAATTTCATCGGAGATACCTACAGGGAGATAGCCAACTTGGTATGCAGATTCTACCCATAATTTGTGTACAGGTGTCCTTATGGTTGAACCCGTAATACCCTTCAACAATATATCTACCCCAGTATAGGTATCCTTAGACACTGGCAGCACTCCAGCACGTAGCAAAGAGTAGGTGCTACATCCATCTCTCAAGGACAGTATGTTCTCAACTCTGCCTACATCCTTTTGCAAACCAACTGTGGACCTACTAGAAAATATACACATCCTGGGGTCTAGATCCAAAGGTTCCTCCTCACCTTGCCTTGAAGACCTAATGCAGGCAACTGGATGTATCTCTGCAGTTAGAGTCCTCTGGGGTGGTTCCTCCCTTTCCTGATCTCGCCGCCTTGACCAGCAAAACTTTTGAGTGTGTCCAGTTTTGTTACAGTAGTAACAGATAAAACTCTTAAAGGTATTTTTACCATTTGGTGTAGGACTGGTACTGTTTACTCGAGGACCTGAAACAGTATCTGATTGTCTAGGTAAACTTTGAACTCCAGCTGACTTACCTTTTCCTTCTATTTTAGAGGGCACCTCAGCCTTCATTTGTTCCTGAAAATTCTTGTCCCACTTACCTTTATGACCATAGGACTTGGAATAAGGTTTAGAACGAGTGGGGAAATTTTCAGAAGCAGCATGACTGTTTTTACTTACCAATTCCCTGCGAGCCAAGAATCGGTCACCTAGATCCAGTGCTTCTGAAAGATTTTCTGGGTTTTTGTCCTCCAAATATTCTCTGAGGTCAACAGGGATTGTATTGTACAATTCCTCATGAACCATCAGATCTACTAATTTGTTATAGTCTTTATTAACTCCTTTGGAACAAACCCATTTCTTAAAAAGGAACAGTTTCTCATTCCCAAACTCAGTTAAGGTCTGCCCATCCTGAAATTTTTGATTCCTGAACTTTTGTCTATATTTCTCAGGTATCATTTGGTATGCAAGCAATACTTCCTCTTTAATCTTATCATAATCAGAAAAATCTTGCCCCTCCAGAGTCTCTACTCTCTGGAATCCTTTACCTACAAGTTGTGTGCGAACTAGGGTAGCCCACTTCTGTTTGGGCCATCCTTGCTCCAAAGCAGTCTTCTCAAAAAAAGAAAAATACCTATCTGGGTCACTCTCTGTAAACTTAGGGACAAAATTTGCAGCTTTAGTTATGTTAAAGTACTGCTCAGGCTCTTGTTCTGAACCTCCTAACCTTTGACGTTCTTTCTCCTTAGCTTTCATTAATTTCATTTCAGCCTCTAGTACAGCTAATTTCAGTCTCATTCTCTCCATTTCCATATCACCTGGAGTAGGTGATTCCTCATCTTCACTATTAACAGGCATGTTTACTGATGAATTATTACCTTCTTCCCTGAAGCCTAAAAAATCTGAAGACTCATCTTCTGACATAGTTTTATCTTTAAACACTTGCTTCCCTCTTACAGTATCAGTGGACAAAGTTTTCCCACAGGCACATAAAATAACACAAATTGAATGTAAACTATGCACATAGCACTTACCATAACCACAACAAAAAATGTGTTACTCAACCTTTCTCCCACCTTAGGAGAAAAACAACCTGTAAACTAATATATGAAAACAACACTTCCACTGACCCACCTTGGTAAATCTTCTACCAGAAACATGCAACTGTTATTACCCCATACCAGCACATATAGTTCAAAGAATGTTTTGAGTTATTTTAGCAGTCAAATAACTCTCCCGGTCAAGCTCCCATGTTACGTTGGTTTCCCTTATTTCTTGGATGGTAAGGTTCTCACTACATGTTCTAGTGTGGGGTAGCTTTTACTTAATGGCCTTATTTGTCTAGGGGTAATACTTACATCATGGCTGATCATCTTGAGTGTCTCTGATACCCTTTCACCAGCCCTCTTCACAGGTTATGTAAACTACTACTATAAAAATATAACTGTATTCTCAATAGATATGTACAGAATATACAATCACAGCCTCCATTTTCAAAACAAAATCTACACACTCCATGCCTGTGCTCCACATGGTGTGTTGCAACAACTCTTGTCCTTCACTCTTCCTGACATAACTCTGGGCTAACCAGTGTTTTGACACACTTTAGTCACCCTGGGTATGGTGGCCAAAACTTAAATTATAAAAACTCACCCCTGGAGCACACATGATGCCCCAAAAGATAGGAGAAGGACCCAGAGATCCTGCCAGGTTGAAGGTCAGCCACAGAGAGAGAGAGTCAGTGAGAGGGAGAGAGAGTTAGTTTAGTTAGTTGAGAGAGAGAGAAGCATACCTAAGCTCCTCCCACCAAAACAAAAGACTGTTGCCAAGCACAATTCTCCAGTTACCACAATTCTACCACCTCTTAATTTTACTTTTACAAAAAGAAATACAACTTTATAAACTACTTATTTAAATTGTGTGTTTATGTGTCTATAGTATAACCTATTATATTGAGAAAAATAGGTTTGACCCAGCTGCCTCTCAGTCATAAGGTTGATCAGTCCTTCTGACATTTAGAGCAAAGTCCCCATCAATTCAATATAATTAGGTATTATTATAGTAACTGTTACTTATAAATACATGTTGGGTCCTATAGCCCCATAACATATGCAGACTACTGCATTAGTGTAGAAATGGTTTAAATAATATCGGCGCAGGTGTGAAAGAATATTAAGACTCACCAGTTGACGTGTATTGAACCCTTGGCATGATTTGTTTATTTTTGAACTTTGGTAAGAGTCAAACATTTCTGCTACTTTGAGCTCAATTTCAAGGTACTTTTCATTGTAAAACCAGTCAAAATCATTGCAATTTCTGTAATATGTCTTCCATTCTATACAGTGAGATCAGGAAAACTAGAATACAACAATAAATACCATACTAAAATATAGTGCAAAGTCGCTGTTTTAATCCAAAAACACGGTCAAAGTTTTCTTTTTCTCATTACGCACTGTGTGCTGCAGGATTTTTTTTATACTGCGCACACTGACCACATAGACCCATTCTTTCATATGTAGGCCTACCAGCTTTCTCTCATTAGATTTGAAGGCGCTAGAATTTATGCGTACTAGTACGTCATGGACACAGGCACGTAAGCCGTACTAGTATGGCCGAAACCCTGAAAGAGTTAATAAAGGGGATATTGATAAGGTCTTGAGGATATCTCTCCAAGAGAGAACCCACAGTGATGGATTTAAATTAGACAAGTTTAGGTTTAGAAAGGACAGGAAAGCATTGGTTTGGAAATAGGGTAGTTGATGAGTGGAACAGTCTACCTAGTTGGGTTATTGATGCTAGGACTTTAGGTAGTTTCAAATTTAGGTGGGAGACGGCTGACTTGTTGGAAAAAAAAAATATATATGAGTGAGAGGGGTTGGATTTGAGTGGGACTTAATATGAGAGTGGATAGAGTTATCAGAGCTTATTTCTTGGGTGGCATTGAAAATTGGGTTGGGCAAATGTTTTGTTAGTGGGATGGATTGTAAAGGACCTGCCAAGTATGGGCCAACAGGCCTGCTGCAGTGTTCCTCCTTTCTTATGTTCTTATGTATACCAGTGAAGGAAGCTGATAGCCTACAAATACAGTGCACCCCCGACATTCAATGCATTTTAACGCAAAAATTTCGCCTTGACATTCAATGGAAAACACGACATTTGATACGATTCGTACAAGACGTGTCCACGTGTGGCCTGAACTACCCCGTGTGTGCCAGTGTTTACAAGCCAGCCAGTGTGCGCCCATCTAAGGATACATTCGGTACATTCCATATTATCCATATTATCACTGTTTTTGGTGCTTGTTTCTTCAAAATAAGTAACCATGGGCCCCAAGAAAGCTTCTAGTGCCAACCCCCCTTCGAGAAAAAAGGTGCTAATGACTACTGAAGTGAAGAAAGAGATAACTGCAAAGTACGAAAGTGGAGTGCGTGTGTCGGAGTGCATGATGATTTGGTAAAGAAATTGCCTGCAACTAGTGGTGATGTGAGTGAATTTAAGGCCAGCAAAGGTTGGTTTGAAAGATTTAAGAATCATAGTGGCATACACAGTGTGGTAAGGCATGGTGAAGCTGCCAGTTCAAGTCCTAATGGAAGGGGATTCCCCTTCTAAACACTAACACCATCCACACTCTCCTCTCCTCCCATCCCATCAATCATCACCAGATCTTCATTAAAGGTAAGTGTCAATTACTCTATTGTTATTAATCTATTGTTATTGTTGTTATTGTAATTATTCTATTGCATTAAACTTAATATTTCATGTGGTAAATTTTTTTTTTTCATACTTTTGGGTGTCTTGCACGGATTAATTTGATTTCCATTATTTCTTATGGGGAAAATTAATTCGACTTTTGATATTTTCGACATTCGATGAGCTCTCAGGAACGGATTAATATCGAATGTCGGGGATCCACTGTATTAGTTTCACTATAAACTATTAGTCTGCAGGGTGGAGATAAGTTTCAGCACTGGTAAATGGCAGGTGTTGCAATTCTTTGTTTTTGTATGTTTAAGTACAGTAAATAAAGTCTTATTATACAGCCATGTGAAGAATAGCAACAGCTGCTTGACCTGAATTGAGGATGGAATCAATGGAGTCACTGGGGCCTCTAAACGAGGTGGAGATGTATGAGGTTATTGGCTTGGTCCTCACCCTTGACTCTAACGATGATCATCGTGTTTTATTGTAGGTAGAAATGTTTTGAATGGTATGGGTCATGAGTTTATGGGCTACAATGTGATAATTTGGGTATGCATCAAGATTTGTTGTTTGCAATGAAAAAAATCTTGACCATCATTGTCTTTTGACGATGTCTGTTAATGGGAGGTTTCTATGTTGTGTCTAAAATCACAAACATTTTAAGTACTGTGCTTCAGTCTTACTGAATAGTATTCAAGACTACTCCACATAAGAATATTTATAAACATTTAATTTCCACTTTTTTATTAAAGATCAAAATTACTTCCAGTGAAAGGTAAGCAATAGTTACATATATATGTACATATAATGAAATGAAACCAAAGCAAATCATGAAATACACTAATAATAATAATAATTTTTTTTTTAACAAGTCGGCATAATTTCTATCAGATGACAAGGGACAAGTACAATACATATATGTACATGTATAGTACATATATAGAAGAAAGTGAAAACTGAGATCATTAATGCAGTAGTAAAAACATGAAAGCCATGTATGCAAACAGAATCTGGAAATTAATTCTATAAAAATACATACTACAATATTAATGACTATTACTTCCGCAATATATCTATATGTCATTGTTTTTCACTTCTTTTCAAATTTCAAATATGAAAATTCCCTTTGAGTAGCTGATATTTCAAGAACAAAGAGATACATAATAAAATTTAAGAAGACGGAGTACCTCAAAATTCCTGCACTATTTATATCATATATAATATTCTGTATTAAGAAGCCAAGATAATATATTTAATAAATTAACTATAATATGTAATAAAAAAAATGTTTTTAAGAGCTAGATTCTAGATAAAGAAAATATGCAAATTATTCTGCAACATAATTAATAAATTTTATTGATTGAAACTTTCTATTAAATGTCAAGAAACAAGTTTTTATTTGTTGAAAAGGTTTAGAGACTATGCCAATGTGAGTAATGTTGCTCTCAAGTTTTGGAAACACTGCAAATTCATTAAACTTAACCTTTAGGGCAAGGTTATGTTGATTTTTTTGAAAATCAATGTGAAATCAATAAAAATATAAATTTCCTTAACATTTTTAAAACTGAAAATAAGGGCAGTATTAGTGTATTACACTGTATCCTTGCACAAATAAGAAATGGTTTAAAAAATTATACACTATCTGACCAATATTAAATCATTACTATTATCCTAAGAAAATAAAGCAAGCAAAACAAATAGGAAAAAAAAAAAATTATATACCTCGAGCATAGACTAAATTCTAAAATAAATGGCTCAATGCAGTTCTATAATACTGTTGCTGCTATTCAGTTCATTCTGTGATTGATGGCTTTATTTCTGAGACTGAATTAGTTTTTTTCTGTCTTGGGCTTATGCTACTGTAAGTCTTGATGTTCAATTTCTGATTATCTACCTTTACCTGGAATAGAAACTTATGTTTTATTTGATAAATTTATTCAACGATCAGAGCTACACAGTCAAAAATACGTATACTGTCAAATTTTATTTCCAAGAATTATAGGGTATTGATTTAGCTCTGAGATTTTTATTCTTTTTTTGGTACATTATAAGGAAAGCTCCTTGTTATGTGAAATATGTCAGGAAGACTAAAACTAGTATTAACCAGCTATTTAACACTAGTACACATATTTGGATAAAGCTTATTTATTTTTTTTTTTTTTAACAAGTCAGCCGTCTCCCACCGAGGCAGGGTGACCCAAAAAGAAAATACTTTCATCATCATTCAACACTTTTACCTCACTCACATATAATCACTGTTTTTGCAGAGGTGCCCAGAATACAACAGTTTCGAAGCATATACGTATAAAGATACACAACGTATCCCTCCAAACTGCCAATATTCCAAGCCCCTCCTATAAAGTGCAGGCATTGCACTTCCCATTTCCAGGACTCAAGTCTGGCTATATAAAAATAACCGGTTTCCCTGAATCCCTTCACTAAATATTACCCTGCTCACACTCTAACAGCTCGTCAGGTCCCAAATACCATTCGTCTCCATTTACTCCTATCGAACACGCTCACGCACACCTGCTGCAAGTCCAAGCCCCTCACCCACAAAACCTCCTTTACCCCTTCCTTCCAACCTTTTCGAGGATGACCCCTACCCCGCCTTCCTTCCCCTATAGATTTATACGCTCTCCATGTCATGATCCCGTCAGTTCCAGCTGCTTTACCCCTTATATCTAAATTAAATTCTGAGTGACAATTCAGCATAATTTCTGCACATAACAAAGTGGTCTAGATTACAATGGGAAGGTAGGAACTGAATAAGCTAGCAGTACAAGATGAACCTGACAGTGAATGCTTATGACTCCTACATATCAAACATTACATCAAGTTCAAGAGATGACTTCTGACAATGTTTTCGAAACAATTAGGAGAGATATTTGAAATATGGAGGGATGTGTTGTCTGGAATCCGACTGACTGTTCAAACAGTAGATTTGTATTGATACTTGGTTTTAGATAATTTGCCATTGTAGATCCACATATATTATATACCATAGGTGAGGTAACGGTAGAATAGAGCGGTAAACAGTAAGTACTGTTGGTTGTGGCACACATTAGCATATTCAAGATTGAATACCCACTGTTTTGGGAACTTACTTAAAAGTGTACCAGTTTATTTTTTATTCAACAAGTCGGCCGTCTCCCACCTAGGCAGGGTGACCCAAAAAGAAAGAAAATCCCCAAAATGAAAATACTTTCATCATCAATCAACACTTTAACCTCATACAAAATTACTGTTTTTGCAGAGGTGCCCAGATACAACAGTTTAGAAGTATATATAAAGATACAATATAACAAGTGACCTTTTTTTTTTTTTTTTTTTTTTCAACAAGTCGGCCGTCTCCCACCGAGGCAGGGTGACCCAAAAAAGAAAGAAAATCCCCAAAAAGAAAATACTTTCATCATCATTCAACACTTTCACCACACTCGCACATTATCACTGTTTTTGCAGAGGTGCTCAGAATACAACAGTCTAGAAGCATACACATATAAAGATACACAACATATCCCTCCAAACTGCCAATATCCCAAACCCCTCCTTCAAAGTGCAGGCATTGTACTTCCCATTTCCAGGACTCAAGTCCGACTAATTGAAAATAACCGGTTTCCCTGAATCCCTTCACTAAATATTACCCTGCTCACACTCCAACAGATCGTCAGGTCCCAAGTACCATTCGTCTCCATTCACTCCTATCTAACACGCTCACGCACGCTTGCTGGAAGTTCAAGCCCCTTGCCCACAAAACCTCCTTGACCCCCTCTCTCCAACCCTTTCGAGGACGACCCCTACCCCGCCTTCCTTCCCCTATAGATTTATATGCTTTCCATGTCATTCTACTTTGATCCATTCTCTCTAAATGACCAAACCACCTCAACAACCCCTCTTCTGCCCTCTGACTAATACTTTTATTAACTCCACACCTTCTCCTAATTTCCACACTCCGAATTTTCTGCATAATATTTACACCACACATTGCCCTTAAACAGGACATCTCCACTGCCTCCAACCGTCTCCTCGCTGCTGCATTTACCACCCAAGCTTCACACCCATATAAGAGTGTTGGTACTACTATACTTTCATACATTCCCTTCTTTGCCTCCATAGATAACGTTTTTTGACTCCACATATACCTCAACGCACCACTCACCTTTTTTCCCTCATCAATTCTATGATTAACCTCATCCTTCATAAATCCATCCGCCGACACGTCAACTCCCAAGTATCTGAAAACATTCACTTCTTCCATACTCCTCCTCCCCAATTTGATATCCAATTTTTCTTTAACTAAATCATTTGACACCCTCATCACCTTACTCTTTTCTATGTTCACTTTCAACTTTCTACCTTTACACACATTCCCAAACTCATCCACTAACCTTTGCAATTTTTCTTTAGAATCTCCCATAAGCACAGTATCATCAGCAAAAAGTAACTGTGTCAATTCCCATTTTGAATTTGATTCCCCAAAATTTAATCCCACCCCTCTCCCGAACACCCTAGCATTTACTTCCTTTACAACCCCATCTATAAATATATTAAACAACCATGGTGACATTACACATCCCTGTCTAAGACCTACTTTTACCGGGAAGTAGTCTCCCTCTCTTCTACACACCCTAACCTGAGCCTCACTATCCTCATAAAAACTCTTTACAGCATTTGTATGCACCTCAGAGGAGAGAGAGAGATTTTGGGAGATGTTAAGTGAATGTATAGGAGCCAAAAGTTTGGGGTGCCAGGTGTAAATGATAATGGGAGCTCTTTGTATAATAACTTACCACCTATTCCATATACTTGCAACATCTGCCACATTGCTCCTCTATCCACTCTATCATATGCCTTTTCTAAATCCATAAATGCAATAAAAACTTCCCTACCTTTATCTAAATACTGTTCACATATATGCTTCAATGTAAACACTTGATCTACACATCCCCTACCCACTCTGAAACCTCCTTGCTCATCCGCAATCCTACATTCTGTCTTGCCTCTAATTCTTTCAATTATAACCCTACCGTACACTTTTCCTGGTATACTCAGTAAGCTTATTCCTCTATAATTTTTACAGTCTCTTTTGTCCCCTTTCCCTTTATATAAAGGGACTATACATGCTCTCCGCCAATCCCTAGGTACCTTCCCCTCTTTCATACATTTATTAAACAAAAGTACCAACCACTCCAACACTATATCCCCCCCTGCTTTTAACATTTCTGTCATGATCCCATCAGTTCCAGCTGCTTTACCCCCTTTCATTTTACGTAATGCCTCACGTACCTCCCCCACACTTACATTCTGCTCTTCTTCACTCCTAAAAAATGGTATACCTCCCTGACCAGTGCATGAAATTACTGCCTCTGTTTCTTCCTTAACATTTAAAAGTTCCTCAAAATATTCTCGCCATCTACCCAATACCTCCCTCTCCCCATCTACTAACTCCCCTACTCTGTTTTTAACTGACAAATCCATATTTTCCCTATGCTTTCTTAACTTGTTTAACTCACTCCAAATTTTTTTCTTATTTTTATTAAAATTTCTTGACAGTGCCTCTCCCACTCTATCATCTGCTCTCCTTTTGCACTCTCTCACCACTCTCTTTACCTTTCTTTTACTCTCCATATACTCTGCTCTTCTTATAACACTTCTGCTTTGTAAAAACCTCTCATAAGCTACCTTTTTCTCTTTTATCACACCCTTTACTTCATCATTCCACCAATCACTCCTCTTTCCTCCTGCTCCCACCCTCCTATAACCACAAACTTCTGCCCCACATTCTAATACTGCATTTTTAAAACTATTCCAACCCTCTTCAACCCCCCCACTACTCATCTTTGCACTAGCCCACCTTTCTGCCAATAGTCGCTTATATCTCACCCGAACTTCCTCCTCCCTTAGTTTATACACTTTCACCTCCCTCTTACTTGTTGTTGCCACCTTCCTCTTTTCCCATCTACCTCTTACTCTAACTGTAGCTACAACTAAATAATGATCCGATATATCAGTTGCCCCTCTATAAACATGTACATCCTGGAGCCTACCCATCAACCTTTTATCCACCAATACATAATCTAATAAACTACTTTCATTACGTGCTACATCATACCTTGTATATTTATTTATCCTCTTTTTCATAAAATATGTATTACTTATTACCAAATTTCTTTCTACACATAGCTCAATTAAAGGCTCCCCATTTACATTTACCCCTGGCACCCCAAATTTACCTACTACTCCCTCCATAACATTTTTACCCACTTTAGCATTGAAATCCCCAACCACCATTACTCTCACACTTGATTCAAAACTCCCCACGCATTCACTCAACATTTCCCAAAATCTCTCTCTCTCCTCTACACTTCTCTCTTCTCCAGGTGCATACACGCTTATTATAACCCACTTTTCACATCCAATCTTTATTTTACTCCACATAATCCTTGAATTAATACATTTATAGTCCTTCTTTTCCTGCCATAGCTTATCCTTCAACATTATTGCTACTCCTTCTTTAGCTCTAACTCTATTTGAAACCCCTGACCTAATCCCATTTATTCCTCTCCACTGAAACTCTCCCACCCCCTTCAGCTTTGTTTCACTTAAAGCCAGGACATCCAGCTTCTTCTCATTCATAACATCCACAATCATCTCTTTCTTATCATCTGCACAACATCCACGCACATTCAGACTTCCCACTTTGACAATTTTCTTCTTCTTATTCTTTTTAGTAATCTTTACAAGAAAAGGGGTTACTAGCCCATTGTTCCCGGCATTTTAGTTGACTTTTACAACACGCATGGCTTACGGAGGAAAGATTCTTATTCCACTTCCCCATGGATATAAAAGGAAAATTAATAAGACCAAGAACTATTAAGATAAAATCAAAGAAAACTCAGATGAGTGTGTATAAATAAATGTGTACATGTATGTGTAGTGTGACCTAAGTGTAAGTAGAAGTAGCAAGACATGCCTGTAATCTTGCATATTTATGAGACAGACAAAAGACATCAGCAATCCTACCATCATGTAAAACGATCACAGGCTTTCGTTTTACACTCACTTGGCAGGACGGTAGTACCTCCCTGGGTGGTTGCTGTCTACCAACCTACTACCTATAACAAGTGACCTGATATAATATAATAAACTCCCTATAGAATATAATATCAGGGCCCCAATTACAGTGGACCCCCGCATAACGATTACCTCCGAATGCGACCAATTATGTAAGTGTATTTATGTGAGTGAGTTTGTACGTGTATGTTTGGGGGTCTGAAATGGACTAATCTACTTCACAATATTTCTTATGGGAACAAATTCGGTCAGTACTGGCACCTGAACATACTTCTGGAGTGAAAAAATATCGTTAACCGGGGGTCCACTGTATATATATATACCATTCTATTACACATCATCATGGGCTTGGCACCTCTAGTTGTGAAGGTTATTATTATCCATCCTATCATTTTCCTAGCAGATGTGGTAGATACATTATTGTGATCTTTGACAGTGAGATTCTCTGACATTATCATTCCCAAGTCTTTCACACTGAGCATAGTTATCTGAGAAAATGACAGGAAGTGAAGAAACAGTCTTGAATTGGCTTTCAATCATGCCACATGCATCATCACTCAGAACTGAAGAAAATGCTTTGAACTGAATTTCATTCATACCACAAACACCATCATCCAGAGCCACAAAGATTTCCAGTTGGTGGGACACTTGGCTTATGCTCCTCAGTGCACACCACATTCCTGACTTGACATAGGTTCACACCATATAATTCCTTTAAAAACTTGAAAAAGTTTGATCTCAAAGCAAAACATTTAATTCCCATTCTGTCATAGTTTCTTATATAAGGTTTCATGATTATATTACTAGTGAAATTAAGAATGTAAAAAACATTTCTGTATAAACTAACCTTTTTCCTCTTCTTAGATGTTTCTTCAGTCCACCTTTGATGCCCAAAGAATGTGGAACTAGCAGGTTGATCATTTGTCACTGATGTCTTAGAAGCCTCAAAATTGAGCTTATTGCTTGGACGAATAATAGGTGCAATATTGGCTTTGGGGATTTTGCCACATCTATTGAATGATAAATTCCTTCCTGGCTGCCTCACCTCTTCAAATGGGTCATCACTGTCGGCAACCTAGAAAGAGAAAATGTTCAGTATTAAGAATCTAACAGGATGAATTTATAACACTATTTTAAATTTCTTTAGTCTAAAAATAAAAACAATATAAAATACAGCAATTGCATAGACATAAAACCAGGATTAAGTCATTCAATGAACATCAATAGATAAGTGTATATGAGCACTTATCCAGTGTGATCGAAAATTTAAAATAAAATGATTTTTTTTTTTTAACAAGTCAGCCATCTCCCACCGAGGCAGGGTGACCCAAAAAGAAAGAAAATCCCCAAAAAGAAAATACTTTCATCATCATTCAACACTTTCACCTCACTCACATTCTATAATAAAAATGTACATTTGTATATGGATGCTATATAGTAGCAGTAAATTTAATCTGCTGACACTTGTATCTACATAGCATGCTTCTTCAGTTTACATTTGACTGCAGGTGCCTGCTCTGCAGGTGAAACACTTCAACAATGAAAATACAGTGGCACCTTGACTTACGAGTGGTCCAACTTACAAGTTTTTGAGTTACACTAGCCATCGCTCGATCGATTTTTTTTCTTTGAGATGCGAACCAAAATCCGAGTTATCAGCGATTTTTTTTTTTTTTTTTTTAATTTTTGTTTCAACAAGTCAGCCATCTTCCACCGATGCAGAGTGACCCAAAAAAAACAAAAAACAAAAAGAAAATACTTTTATCATCATTCAACACTAACACTTCACTCACACATAATCACTGTCTTTGCAGAGGTGCCCAGATACAACAGTTTAGAAGCATATATAAAGATATATAACATACCCATCCAAACTTCCAATATCCCAAGCCCCTCCTTTAACCCTTAAACTGTCCAAACGTAGATCTACGTTTTTTCAACGTTTGAAAGTGTGTAAAAAACGTAGATCTTCTTTTCTTTTTTTACATTTGAAAACATGTAAAAAAAACTTTGATCTACGCTTTTTTTTTTTTGTTATGTTTGAAAATGTGTAAAAACGTACATCTACTTTTGGAGCACTACGCATGTGAACATAGATCTGCTTGGACAGTTTAAGGGTTAAAGTGCAGGCATTGTACTTCCCATTTCCAGGACTCAAGTCCGGTTATATAAAAATAACCGATTTCCCTGAATTCCTTCACTAAATATTACCCTGCTCACACTCCAACAGCTCGTCAGGTCCCAAAAACCATTCGTCTCCATTCACTCCTATCTAACATGCTCACACATGCTTGCTGGAAGTCCAAGCCCCTTGCCCACAAAGCTTCCTTTACCCCCCTCCCTCCAACCTTTTCGAGGATGACCGCTATCCCGCCTTCCTTCCCCTACAGATTTATACGCTTTCCAAGTCATTCTACTTTGATCCACTCTCTCTAAATGACCAAACCACCTCAAGAACCCCTATTCAGCCCTCTGACTAATGCTTTTAGTAACTCCACACCTCCTAATTCCCACACCCCGAATTCTCTGCATAATATTTACACCACACATTGCCCTTACTAAAAAAAAAAAAAATGTTTACTGAAAATGACATTTGACAAGAACCCTGGCCTAAATGGCACAATGAAAGGTGGTTTTGGGACTTGGTACTTATAAAACAATGCTAGTGCAATGTTCTCACTTTAGCTATTCTACAAAAAAATAAAGTTGCTAAGTTTTTGACATTTGCAAAATATCTTGCCTTTACTCCTATACAAATCAAAAAATATTTGGAATACATTGTATTTCCAATATTCCACAAGCCAACTGTAGAAAAATTATTTTCTTATGATTCCTGTCAATATTATTGCACTTACTTCAATAATAAATGGTTGGCTTCATGAAATAAGTCAATAACTTACTTCCGAGATATTCATGTATCACTGCACTAGTGATCTAGTGCAGTTAGCTTCTCAAAAACTCCATTTTCTCTTACCCAGGACCAAAAATACTTTATAGGAAGGAGCAGTAATGATTTTATATGCTCGGACTGGTCCTGGACACTCACCATATTATGGCATATTTTATTAATTCTAGAGTATATATCATGTTTCTGTGTTACTTATAGTGTTTATTATGTCATATTAGATCAATTCTGATAAATAAATAAACCGTAGAGTTGACATTAGCGTTATATTGAAGGATTTTCTCATGTCCTTGTGGTGGTTTTTTGGGGGCTGGAATGGATTAGTGGCATTTCATTAATTTCAAAGAGGAAAATTGATTTGATATACAGTGAACCTTTGGTTATCGGACGGTTTTTCGGCTTCCGGTTATCGGTTGTTATTTTGCCTACTGGCCGTATTGGAAGCTCATCGGCCGGCGATGCTTTTGCGTTCCTGAGCCAGTGTAGCTGTCTTGCTGGCCGAGTGAGGAAGCTTCTGCTCATTCATCCAAACATTTCGCTATAAATCAGTATTTTTCTTTGTTATTTATTAAGTGCAACTGCAAAATAAGTAAGCATGGCCCCAAAGAAAGTTCCTAGTAAAGTTTCTGTGGTAGAGAAAGTGAGAAACATGATGGAATTTAAGAGAGAAGTGATTGAAAAATTTGAGAGTGGTATGTGAGTGTTGGAACTTGCCAGGATGTATGGGAAAAACAAATCTACCATCACTTACATCCTGGCAAAGAAAGAACAAATCAAGGAAGCTGATGTTGTGATAACAAAACAAAGGTCACCAATAATGGAAGATATGGAAAAGTTATTATTGTTGTGGATCAGGGAAAAACAATTCTCAGGAGATAGTGTTGTGGAGTCAGTGATTTGTGAGAAGGCAAAGCAGTTGTATGTGGATCTTGTAAATAAAATATCTGGAACAAGTGCTGCTGTTAGTGAATTTAGGGCCAGCAAAGGCTGATTTGAGAGATTTAAGAAGTGTAGTGGCATACGCAGTGTGTTAAGGCATGGAGAGGCTGCAAGTTCTGATAAATGTGCGGCTGAAAAATTTGTGAAAGATTTCAAGGGGTACGTAGGGGCTAGAGGATTCCTCCCCCAACAAGTGTTCAATTGTGATGAAACAGGCCTGTTTTGGAAGAAAATGACAGAGAGGACCTACATTACACAGGAGGAAAAGGCCCTGCCTTGGCACAATCCTATGAAAGACAGGCTTATTCTTTTGTTCTGTGCTAACACTTCTGGGGATTTCAAAGTGAAGCCTTTACTGGTGTATCACTCTGAAAATCCCTGAGTGTTCAAGAAACACATTTTCAAGAGTAAACTGTGTGTGATGTGGAGGGCTAACAATAATGCATGGGTCAAAAGGCAAACTTTCAAAGAGTGGGTAAATGATGTGTTTGGCCCTAGTGTGAAAAAATACCTCCTGGAACATAAATTGCCACTCAAGTGCCTCCTGGTACTGGACAATGCTCCTGGTCACCCTCCAAACTTGGTAGACCTATTGTCTGTGGAATTCTGTTTCATCACAGTGAAGTTCTTGCCTCCTAACAACACTTCTCTCATCCAGCCCATGGACCAGCAGGTCATTTCTAACTTCAAAAAACTGTACAAAAAAGCAGCGTTGCAAAGGTGCTTTGAAGTGACCTCGGACACAGATTTGACCCTAAGAGAGTTCTGGAGGAATCACTTCAATATCCTCCACTGCATAAGCCTTATAGGTAAGGCTTCTGATGGAGTGACTTCCAGGACTTTGAACTCTGTGTGGAGAAAACTGTGGCCAAAATGTGTCCAAGAGAGGGATTCTAAAGGGTTTGGGGCTGACCCCTGACCAAGATACATCTGCAACAGGTTCAGCAACAGAACCTTGTCCCATTTCAGGGAAATCTTCAAGAGATGCCAGAAACAGATCTCTCTGGGCAAATATTTTGTGTGACAGGGGTCCAGTGACTCTCAAGCTGGTCCTAGTGGCATTAAAAGACAAAGAAGGGAAGTAATCCCAGACAGGGCTTTGATATCTGAAGTCCTTATGGAGGGGGAGTCCCCTTCCAAACAATAAACTCTCCTCCCTTTCTCCTCTTCCTTATCTTCCATAAGCCAACAACGGTCTTCAATAAAGGTATGTAATACTGATTTAATTGTTCATGTATTTATTTTATTTAGTTCTCATTGTTTTGTGTTTGTAAAACTATAATTAATCTCTAAAAAATGTATTTTTTGTCAATATTTTTGGGTGTCTGGAACAGATCAATTGTTTTTACATTAATTCTTATGGGAATAATTATTTCTGTTATTGGCCATTTCAGTTTTAGGCTGGCCTTCTGGATTGGATTAAGGCCGATAACCGAGCGTCCACTGTACGAGCAAACTGAGTTGAGCTCGGTCACGGAATAAATTAAACTCGTAAGTCAAGGTACCACTGTACCTAAGGGATGGATATGCCTTAATCAACAGTGTATAGTAATAGATTTTTTTTTTTTTAACAAGTCAGCCATCTCCCACCGAGGCAGGGTGACCCAAAAAGAAAGAAAATCCCCCAAAAGAAAATACTTTCATCATCATTCAACACTTTCACCTCACTCACACATAATCACCGTAATAGAAATGTTATTAAATATATACAGTGGAACCCTGGTTTTTGTCCTTAATCCGTTCCAGAAGGTCTGTCGAAATCCGAAATAGACAAAAACCAAAGTATTGTTTTCCATAAGAAATAATATAAATCCAATTAATCCATTCCAGACACCCAAAACTATTAACAAAAAATACATTTTATAGAAAATAACTATAGTTTTGCATACAGAAAATGAGAAATAAATATTAAGCACTAATTTTAATCAATAAATGAACATTTAAATCAGCTTTACCTTTACTGAAGACTTTTGTTGGTGTATGAAGACAGCGAGGAGGGGAGAGGGAGGTGAGTTATCTCTACCACCATCACTTCCACCCTCTACTACCATCACTACCACCCTCTACCATCACTACTACCCTCAACCACCATCACAACCATTACCATCCTCTACCACAATCACTACCACCCTCTACCACAATCACTACCACCCTCTTGCAGCAACAGCTTCCTTGATCTCTTTCTTCTTCGCCAGGATGGAACTGATTATTGATTTGGACTTCCCATACATACTGGCGAGCTCAGCCACACATATGCCACTTTCGTATTTTGCTACAAGCTCTTTCTTGAATTCTATTGTGTTTCTCACCTTTACTAAAGGGCTGGCACTAGGAACTTTCATTGGCCCCATGGTGACTTATGTACAGTCGCACTCAATAAATAAGCACAAAAAGCAATGGATTATTACGAAATGAATGCGCAGAGTATAGCTCACTGATCAAGTGACAGAGGCAGACTGAGTCATGTACGTGTGAGTCCTGGGCGGGCGGATATATCTGATATGGACGATTTCCGAGCAGAGGTACAAAACCCAGGGTAAAATTTTGCCCAAAAAAGTGGTCGAAATCTGAACTTTACAATATCTGCACCAGACGAAATCTGGGGTTCCACTGTAACTACAATAATAAAAGTAGGCCTTAGACAGGGATGTGTAATGTCACCATAGTTTAACATATTTATGGATGAGGTAAAAGAAGTAAATGTTAGGGTGTTGGGGAGAGGGGTGGAATTAAATGATGAAAAATAAAATGCAAAATAAAGAGCTGACAGTTACTTTTTGCTGATGATACTGTGCTTTTAGGAGATTCTGAAGAGAAGCTGCAAAGGTTAGTGGACGAGTTTGGGTGTGTAAGGAAAGTTGAAAACAAATGCAGAAAAGAGTATCGAACAAGTTAGGTAAAGATAAATTGGATATCAGATTGGAGGGAGGGAGTATGGAAGAAGTGAATGTGTTCAGATATTTGGGAGTAGACTTATTGGTGGATGGGTTTATGAAGCACCAGGAAAACCATAGAATTGATGAAGGAAAAAAGGTGGGTGGTGCATTGAGGTATCTGTGGAGACAAAGAACATTATGGAGGCACAGAAGGTAATGACTAGTGGGCTGTGAATGTTGCAGCAAGGAGACTGGAGGCAGTGGAGACGTGTCCAAGGGCAATTTTTTTTTTTTTTTTTTTTAACAAGTCGGCCGTCTCCCACCGAGGCAGGGTGACCCAAAAGAGAAAGAAAATCCCCAAAAAGAAAATGCTTTCATCATCATTCAACACTTTCACCACACTCACACATTATCACTGTTTTTGCAGAGGTGCTCAGAATACAACAGTTTAGAAGCATATACGTATAAAGATACAAAACATATCCCTTCAAACCGCCAATATCCCAAACCCCTCCTTTAACCCTTAAACGGTCCAAACGTATATGTATGTTCACTCGCGTAGTGCCCCAAATTTTTTGAGAAAAAAAAAAAATCTTTTTTTTTTTTAAAAGGAAAAAAGACCACATGGTACCCAGGCATCCCCAATTATTTTAACATGGCGCACAGTGAGGGCGCACACCCATTCTCTCATGTCTAGGTGACTCAGGCTTATCGTAGCAATGTTGAATGAATGACAAAGAAAACATATATATACGTTTGGGGCGCTACGCGCGTGAACGTATATATACGTGTGGACTGTTTAAGGGTTAAAGTGCAGGCATTGTACTTCCCATTTCCAGGACTCAAGTCCGACTACAGTGGTCCCTCGTTTTTCGTTGTTCTCGGGAATCATAGGTTTCGGAAATCATAGGGATATTTTCGTATAAACATGGGCTCGCTAATCATAGGTTGACTCGCGAATAGTAGTTCGTCCGGGATGCGTACGCACGGTGTGAGCCAGGGCGGCCTCCCTACCCAGCCAGTCTGGCATTGTTTACCAGTGAGCGAAGGTCCCCTCACGTGCTCCTACAAAATATTTCATAATATTCCACTCATTTTAGTGCTTGCAAGTACTAAATAAGCTACCATGGCTCCAAAGAAAGCTCCTAGTGCCAAGCCTGTGGTAAAGAAGAGCTCACCACTGAGGAGCTGCAAGAGCTTCAGCAGGAACAGCAACGGATCGCAGCTCAGAATCTTGCTGCAGAGGAGGAGGAAGAGAGATGGAATAAGGTGCCTTCTTCAGAAATTAAAGAGATTTTTGCTGTGTGGGGTAAGATGGAAAGCTTTATGGAGAAACATCACCCTGACAAGGTTGTTGCAAGCCATGTTGGCAACATGAACAGAGATGCCAGAAACAGAGCTCTCTCTCCACAGTTATTTTGCAAGACAGGACTCCAGTGACTCTCAAGGTGGTCCTAGTGGCATTAAGAAACAGAGAAGAGAAGCAACCCCAGTAAAGCAATTGGTACCTGAGGTGTTGATGGAAGGGGATTCCCCTTCCAAACTGTAAACAATCCAATCTCTCTCCTCCTCCAGTCTCCCATACACTAAGAAGAATCTCCAATAAAGGTAAGTGTTATGCTGTTAATGTTTCATTCATCATTTCCCATTGTATTGTTTATGTACTACATGTATATTTCATGTAAAAAATTTTTTTGTTTTAATACTTCTGGGAATCAGGAACGGATTAATTGTATTTACATTATTTCTTATGGGGAAAAATTATTTGAAAATCGTAGATTTCGATAATAATAGCAACTCCAGGAACGGATTAACTACGAAAAACGAGGGACCACTGTATATGAAAATAACCGGTTTCCCTGAATCCCTTCACTAAATATTACCCCGCTCACACTCCAACAGATGGTCAGGTCCCAAGTACCATTCGTCTCCATTCACTCCTATCTAACACGCTCACGCACGCTTGCTGGAAGTCCAAGCATCTCGCATACAAAACCTCCTTTACCCCCACTCTCCAACCCTTTCGAGGACGACCCCTACCTCGCCTTCCTTCCCCTATAGATTTATATGCTTTCCATGTCATTCTACTTTGATCCATTCCTTTCTAAATGACCAAACCACCTCAACAACCCCTCTTCTGCCCTCTGACTAATACTTTTATTACTCCACACCTTTTCCTAATTTCCACACTCCGAATTTTCTGCATAATATTTACACCACACATTGCCCTTAGACAGGACATCTCCACTGCCTCCAACCATCTCCTCGTTGCTGCATTTACCACCCAAGCTTCACACGCATATAAAAGTGTTGGTACCACTATACTTCCATACATTCCCTTCTTTGCCTCCAAAGATAATGCTTTTTGACTCCACGTATACCTCAATGCACCACTCACCTTTTTTTCCTCATCAATTCTATGATTAACCTCATCCTTCATAAATCCATCTGCCGGCACGTCAACTCCCAAGTATCTGAAAACATTCACTTCTTCCATACTACTCCCCAATTTGATATCCGATTTTTCTTTAAATCATTTGATACCCTCATCACCTTACTCTTTTCTATGTTTACTTTCAACTTTCTACCTTTACACACATTCCCAAACTCATCCACTAACCTTTGCAATTTTTCTTTACAATCTCCCATAAGCACAGTATCATCAGTAAAAAGTAACTGTGTCAATTCCCATTTTGAATTTGATTCCCCATAATTTAATCCCACCCCTCTCCCGAAAACCCTATCATTTACTTCTTTTACAACCCCATCTATAAATATACTAAACAACCATGGTGACATTACACATCCCTGTCTAAGACCTACTTTTACCGGGAAGTAGTCTCCCTCTCTTCTACACACCCTAACCTGAACCTCACTATCCTCATAATAACTCTTTACAGCATTTAGTAACTTACCACCTGTTCCATATACTTGCAACATCTGCCACATTGCTCCTCTATCCACTGTATCATATGCCTTTTCTAAATCCATAAATGCAATAAAAACTTCCCTACCTTTATCTAAATACTGTTCACATATATGCTTCAATGTAAACACTTGATCTACACATCCCCTACCCACTCTGAAACCTCCTTGCTCATCCGCAATCCTACATTCTGTCTTACCTCTAATTCTCTCAATTATAACCCTACCATACACTTTTCCTGGTATACTCAGTAAACTTATTCCTCTATAATTTTTACAATCTCTTTTGTCCCCTTTCCCTTTATATAAAGGGACTATACATGCTCTCTGCCGATCCCTAGG
Organism: Cherax quadricarinatus; assembly: GCF_038502225.1. Taxonomy (NCBI): domain Eukaryota; kingdom Metazoa; phylum Arthropoda; class Malacostraca; order Decapoda; family Parastacidae; genus Cherax; species Cherax quadricarinatus. The sequence continues at coordinate 5,687,642 of NC_091358.1, forward strand.
TACCTTCCCCTCTTTCAAACATTTATTAAACAAAAGTACCAACCACTCCAACACTATATCCCCCCCTGCTTTTAACATTTCTGTCATGATCCCATCAGTTCCAGCTGCTTTACCCCTTTTCATTCTACGTAATGCCTCACGTACCTCCCCCACACTTACATTCTGCTCTTCTTCACTCCTAAAAGATGGTATACCTCCCTTGCCAGTGCATGAAATTACCGCCTCCCTTTCTTCCTTAACATTTAAAAGTTCCTCAAAATATTCTCGCCATCTACCTAATACCTCCCTCTCCCCATCTACTAACTCCACTACTCTGTTTTTAACTGACAAATCCTTACTTTCCCTAGGCTTTCTTAACTTGTTTAACTCACTCCAAAATTTTTTCTTATTTTCATTAAAATTTCTTGACAGTGCCTCTCCCACTCTATCATCTGCTCTCCTTTTGCACTCTCTCACCACTCTCTTCACCTTTCTTTTACTCTCCATATACTCTGCTCTTCTTATAACACTTCCGCTTTGTAAAAACCTCTCATAAGCTTTAATTATGAAGCTCCCGCTTCACACACGGAGGGCCCGGGTTCGATTCCCGGCGGGTGGAAACATTTGACACGTTTCCTTACACCTAGCAGCAAATAGGTACCTGGGTGTTAGTTGACTGGTGTGGGTCGCATCCTGGGGGACAAGATTAAGGACCCCAATGGAAATAAGTTAGACAGTCCTCGATGACGCACTGACTTTCTTGGGTTATCCTGGGTGGCTAACCCTCCGGGGTTAAAAATCCGAACGAAATCTTATCTTATCTTATCTTATCATTCCACCAATCATCCTCTTTCCTCCTGCCCCCACCCTCCTATAACCACAAACTTCTGTCCCACATTCTAATACTGCATTTTTAAAACTATTCCAACCCTCTTCAACCCCTCCCCCCACTACTCATCTTTGCACTAGCCCACCTTTCTGCCAATAGTCGCTTATATCTCACCCGAACTTCCTCCTCCCTTAGTTTATACACTTTCAACTCCCTCTTACTTGTTGCCACCTTCCTCTTTTCCCCATCTACCTCTTACTCTAACTGTAGCTACAACTAAATAATGATCCAATATATCAGTTGCCCCTCAATAAACATGTAAATCCTGGAGCCTACCCATCACCCTTTTATCCACCAATACATAATCTAACAAACTACTTTCATTACATGCTACATCATACCTTGTATATTTATTTATCCTATTTTTTATAAAATATGTATTACTTATTATTTAGGGCAGAAGAGGGGTTGTTGAGGTGGTTTGGTCATTTAGAGAGAATGGATCAAAGTAGAATGACATGGAAAGCATATAAATCTATAGGGGAAGGAAAGAGGGGTAGGGGTCATCCTCGAAAGGGTTGGAAAGAGGGGGTAAAGGAGGTTTTGTGGGTGAGGGGCATGGACTTCCAGCAAGCGTGCATGAGCGTGTTAGATAGGAGTGAATGGAGACGAATGATACTTGGGACCTGACGATCTGTTGGAGTGTGAGCAGGGTAATATTTAGTGAAGGGATTCAGGGAAACCGGTTATTTTCATATAGTCGGACTTGAGTCCTGGAAATGGGAAGTACAATGCCTGCACTTTAAAGGAGGGGTTTGGGATATTGGCAGTTTGGAGGGATATGTTGTGTATCTCTATACGTATATGCTTCTAAACTGTTGTATTCTGAGCACCTCTGCAAAAGCAGTGATAATGTGTGAGTGTGGTGAAAGTGTTGAATGATGATGAAAGTATTTTCTTTTTGGGGATTTTCTTTCTTTTTTTTTGGGGTCACCCTGCCTCGGTGGGAGACGACCGACTTGTTGAAAAAAAAAAAAAAAAAATTACTTATTACCAAATCTCTTTCTACACATAGCTCAATTAAAGGCTCCCCATTTACATTTACCCCTGGCACCCCAAATTTACCTACTACTCCCTCCATAACATTTTTACCCACTTTAGCATTGAAATCCCCAACCACCATTACTCTCACACTTGTTTCAAAACTCCCCACGCATTCACTCAACATTTCCCAAAATCTCTCTCTCCTCTACACTTCTCTCTTCTCCAGGTGCATACACGCTTACTATAACCCACTTTTCACATCCAATCTTTATTTTACTCCACATAATCCTTGAATTAAAACATTTATAGTCCCTCTTTTCCTGCCATAGCTTATCGTTCAACATTATTGCTACTCCTTCTTTAGCTCTAACTCTATTTGAAACCCCTTACCTAATCCCATTTATTCCTCTCCATTGAAACTCTCCCACCCCCTTCAGCTTTGTTTCACTTAAAGCCAGGACATCCAGCTTCTTCTCATTCATAACATCCACAATCATCTCTTTCTTATCATTTGCACAACATCCACACACATTCAGACTTCCCACTTTGACAATTTTTTTATTCTTATTCTTTTTAGTAATCTTTACAGGAAAAGGGGTTACTAGCCCATTGTTCCCAGCATTTTAGGGCAATGTGTGGTGTAAATATTATGCAAATAATTCACAGTGTGGAAATTAGGAGGAGGTGTGGAGTTACTAAAAGTATTATTCAGAGGGCTGAGGAGGGGTTGTTGAGGTGGTTTGGTCATTTAGGGAGGACAGAGAACAATAGGATGACTTGAAAAGAGCAGTGGAGGAGGTGTAGTGGTCATCCTAGAATAGGATGGAGGGGATAAAAGAGGTTTTGTTTGCAAGGGGCTTGGACACACAGCAGGCATGTGTAAGCATGTTAGACAAGAATGGAAAGATGGTTTTTGGGATTTGATGAGCTGCTGCAGTGTGAGCAGGGTAATATTTTGTGAAGGGATTCAGGGAAACTGGTTAGCTGGACTCAAGTCCTGGAGGTGGGAAGTACAATGCTTGTACTTTAAAGGAGGGGTTTGAAATATTTGCTGTTTAGTGGCATCTAAACCATTGTATCTGCACACATCTGTAAAGACAATGATAGTGTGAATGATGGTGAAAGTGTTCCTTTTTTTTTTGGTCACCCTGCCTCGGTGGGAGATGGCCAGTGTGTTAAAAAAATAAGATAGTAAGTCTTGTTATGTTGCATAAGAATCAATCATCTATTCTAAAGATATAGAACATAAGAACGAAGGAACACTGCAGAAGGCCTACTGGCCCATGCGAGGCAGGTCCAAGTCTCCTACCGGCTTAAGCCAATGCACCCAACCTAATCAGGTCAGGTCACATTGACTTAAGGGAGGAACACGGCAACCGACCTGGTAGCACAAGCTATCAGGTCCAACTCACACCCACCCACATCCACTCATGTATTTATCCAACCTATTTTTAAAGCTACACAATGTTCTGGCCTCTATAACTGTACTCGGGAGTTTGTTCCACTCATCCACAACTCTATTACCAAACCAGTACTTACCTATATCCTTCCTGAATCTGAATTTTTCCAACTTAAAACCATTGCTGCGAGTCCTGTCTAGGCTAGATATTTTCAGCACACTATTTACATCCCCTTTATTTATTCCTGTCTTCCATTTATACACCTCAATCATATCCCCCCTAATTCTACGTCTTTCTAGAGAGTGCAGATTCAGGGCCCTTAGTCTATCCTCATAGGGAAGGTTTCTGATACATGGGATCAACTTTGTCATCCTCCTTTGTACATTTTCCAGAGAATTTATATCCATCCTGTAATACGGTGACCAAAACTGTGCAGCATAATCTAAATGAGGCCTAACCAAGGATGTATAGAGTTGAAGAACAACCTGAGGATTCCTATTATTTATGCTTCTTGATATGAAGCCAAGGATTCTATTAGCTTTATTGCGAACACTTATGCACTGTTGTCTTGGTTTCAGATTACTGCTAACCAGAACTCCTAAATCTCTTTCGCAATCCGTAATATTAAGATCTACATTATTTAGTTTATATGTGGCATGGTTATTGTCCTATCCAACATTTAGAACTTTGCATTTGTCTATAATAAACTGCATCTGCCACTTCTCCGACCACTGCATCAGTCTATTCAAATCTTCCTGGAGTGCTCAAATGTCCTCGTCAGAATGAATTCGACGGCCTATTTTGGTGTCATCGGCAAACTTGCCTATGTCGCTCTTTATGCCCTCATCTATGTCGTTTATGTAGATTGTGAACAGCAGGGGGCCCAACACTGACCCCTGTGGAACACCGCTCGTAACGCTTCCCCACTCTGATTTCTCCCCATTTATGCAAACTCTCTGCTGCCTATTTGTCAACCATGCCTCTATCCAGGAAAAAATTTCTCCTCCTATTCCATGTGCTTTAATTTTCCTCAATAGTCTCTGATGTGGGACCCTGTCAAAAGCCTTACTGAAGTCCATATACACAATATCATATTCATTACTATGATCTACCTCCTCAAATACCTTAGTGAAAAAAGTTAATAAATTCGTAAGGCAGGAACGCCCCTTTGTAAAACCATGCTGAGATTCGTTGATTAATTTATGCTTTTCAAGGTGGCTACGAACTGCCTCGGCAATTATTGATTCCATAAATTTTCCCACTATGGAGGTTAGGCTTATTGGTCTATAGTTCGAAGCTAAGGACCTGTCACCTATTTTGAAAATAGGTATCACATTTGCCATTTTCCACTTATCTGGCACCATGCCCGTTTGTAGTGATATGTTGAAAAGATTAGCCAAAGGTGTGCTAAGCTCCTCTTTACATTCCTTTAGAACCCTTGCATACAGTTCATCAGGGCCTGGGGATTTGTTAGGTTTTAATTTATCTATTTGCCTAAGGACCATGTCACTCGTGACCCTAATCGTGCACAGTTTATTCTCGTCCTGTTCTACATAATTTATCATTACTGGAATATCGCTGGTATCCTCCTGTGTAAAAACTGAGAGGAAGTATGTGTTAAAAATTCTACACATTTCCTTATCACTGTCAGTGAGCTGACCCGAGGAACTTTTGAGTGGGCCTATCTTGTCCATGATCTTACTTCTGTATACCTGAAAGAATCCTTTTGGGTTAGTCTTCGATTCTCTTGCAACTTTAACCTCATAATCTCTTTTTGCTTTTCTAATTCCCTTTTTTATTTCTCTCTCTAACTGAATATATCGATTTCTTAATTGCCCCTCTCCTCTTTTGATTTGCCTATATATGCCTCTCTTTTGACCAATCAGATATTTTAATTTATTGTTCATCCATTTAGGATCATTTTTGTTTGATCTGATTTCCCTATTTGGAACATAATTTGACTGAGCAGCTAGAACTATGCCCTGGAAAGCATCATATCGGCAACCATCACCACCTACCTGACCCTTAGTCAGGTCATTCCAGTTCAGCCCACCTAAGTAATTTTTCAGTCCTATGAAATCAGCCAAGCGAAAGTCAGGGACGGAGACTTGATTGCCATTATTAGGGAAATTCCATGATATATTAAAACTGAGTGATTTGTGATCACTTTCCCCAAGCTCATCATTAACCTCAAGATTATTAATTAGTGTTTCCCTACTGGCAAGAACCAAGTCAAGGAGGTTATTTCCCCTAGTAGGCTCTGTCACAAACTGTTTTAAAAAACAATCCTGGATTGTATCAAGAAAGTCACCTGACTCTAAATTTCCTGTCAAATTGCTCCAGTCAATCTGTCTATAGTTGAAATCTCCCATTAGCACAACATTTTCATATGTAGATGCCTTACGAATTTCGTCCCATAGAAGTTTACTGCACTCCCTATCAAGATTTGGGGCCCTGTAAATCACACCCAAAATTAGTTTTTATCGGCCCTCGAGAAGCTGTAACCAAACAGATTCAGTGGCTGATGCTTCTAATTTAATATCTTGTCTAACACAACAATTTAAATTGTCTCTGACATACATCGCTACTCCACCACCTTTCCTGTTGACCCTGTCAGTGTGGAATAATTTATAGCCTTGTATGTGACATTCAGAGGGCATCTCTCTATCTTTCAGATTGAGCCAGGTCTCTGTTATAGCAATAATATCTATGTTTCCTGCACTTGCAATTAATCTTAGCTCATCTATCTTATTTCTTACACTCCTGCTATTAGTATAGTAAACCTTAAGGGAGCTAGTCCCTTGCTGCCCTCTGCTGTCCCCCTTTGTTTGCTGACCTGATCTATTGTCTTTATTTATAACTTCATGCTGAATGCCTTTTATACATTTACTGTTTCCAACCCTAGTGTTGCAACCTGCTTGTTTCCCACACACACCCATACCTCTATCTTTCATCAGTTTAAAATCATAGGCATTTCACCAATGGCCTTCTCAATCGAGTCTGCAAGTGCTACCACCCCAGCCCCAGAGAGATGTACCCCACCCCTTGCATACATTTCATGTTTGCCATAAAGTTGTTCCAGTTGTCAATGAATGGGATTGCAAGTTCCTTGCAGTATCTGTCTAGCCAGCAATTTACACCAATTGCCCTAGACAACCATTCATTTCCTACTCCCCTTCTAGGCAAGATGCTACATATGATTGGGATCCCTCCCTTAGACTTAATGAAATCTATAGCTGACCTGTACTTATCTAGCAGCTCTTCTCTCCTACCCTTCCCAATATCATTTCCACCAGCACTGAGACAGATAATGGGCTTGTTCCCATTACCTGACATGATATTATCCAGCCTGTTGACTATGTCCCCAACACCAGCTCCAGGGAAGCACACTCTATCTCTCATCTTCTTATTCCTATTACAAAAAGCACGGTCAATATATCTTACCTGAGAGTCACCAACCACAAGAATGCGCTTACCTCCATTAGCAGGGGCAGTAGTACCCTTACCTTCACTGGCCACTGTAGTACATTCATTCTGAAGAACAGAGAAGCGATTTCCTACCTTCAGATCTTCACTCTTAACTTTCCTTACTCTGATGCGCCTCCCATTACTGTGAACCACTCGCCACTTGTAGCAGGTGCTGGGCTGCACCTCACTGCTGGTAGCCGTTGCTACCTCCCCAACTACAGCCTCCTCACAGCGAGAGACAGACTGCACCTCACTGCTAGAAGCCTCATTCCCCACAACTCCAGCCACCTCACACTCTCTCCCAGACCCATTGAGGTGGACCTTCAGCCTCCTAATCTCCTCCTGGAGAAGCAAGACCTCCTTCAACTCTCCAACCTCAATTTTTAAAACACTGCAGAAGCAAGCCATGCTTTGTAACTGTCCACGCTAATCCCCAAAGCAGCTCAGGGTCTGTGACCTCACGTGACGACTGACCACTGACAAGATAAACACAGACAAAGATAAAGATTTTATCTCTTTGCAATGTTTACAATATGTAATTAAAATTTTGATTTCTTGAGTACAAAGAAAGCCATTATCATGCAGGGGCATTTCAGGCAGACTAAACCTAACTGAAACTGAAATGTTTATTTCTCAGTAAAGATTACAATGTGGGGTTTACGTATTATAAAATACTAATTACAATGTGTGGTTTATGTATTATAAAATATTAATTACAGAGGCCACTAGCATGCCTAGGCATTTCTAGCAGACTACTTAATACTAGACATATAAGAGTAGTTTAGTTAGTTTAATATCTTTATTATGCACTCCATACCCATCCTGTGGGTGGTACTATAATTATACATTGTTTTTCTAAACTCCATCTACTCAATTCACTTAAGTTTTAGTGTAAGTTTTGCATTCCTTTTGATACTGTATTTTACTTAAATTTTGTTTTATCATCTGAAAACGTTTATTTTGTTACAAGGGGACTGATCATACTTGGCAGCAAGGTGGTGGTCAGACTAGATGTGAGGCAGCCAGATAAAGTTGAGAAACTAAGAGTGAATGGAAAAACATGACAAGTTCATGTGGGTGAGGGAGCAGGGTTGAATTTATGATGTCTCAGGCAGCAGAAATGGAGCATTTTTGGTAACATGAATATTTTGTAGAAACAAGCAGAATTAGTGAGTAGTAAGTAGTAGATTTGCTGGTACTGTCCTGGCCTGGGTTTTTTCCAGATAGTGACCAGACAGGGGTCTGTAAAGGAAGGAAGCTGAAGTGAACATAGATAGGAGTAAGGCAATAAGAGTATCAAACAAGTTAGGTAAGAAAAAATCAGATATCAGATTGGAGAGGGAGTATGAAGGCTGTGAATGTGCTCAGATATTTGGGAGTGGATGTGTAGGCAGATGGATATACATAAGATGAAGTAAACCACAGAACTGATGAAAGGAAAAAGGTGGGTGGTGCATTCAGGTATCTATGGAGACGAAGAACTTTAGCCATGGAGGCAAAGAAGAGAAAGTATGAGAGTATAATGGTAGTAACACTCTTATATGGGTGTGAAGCATGGGTTGTGAATGTTGCAGTGAGAAGGAGGTTGGAGGCAGTGGAGATGTCGTGTCTGAGGGCAATGTGTGTGGCATAAATAGTATACAGAGAATTTGTAGTTTGAAGATTAGAGGTGTGGAGTTACTAAAAGTATTATTCAGAGGGTTGAGGAGGGGTTGTTGTAGTGGTTTGGTCATTTAAAGAAGATGGAGCAAAATACGATGACTTGAAGGGTATATAAATCTGTAGTAGGGGGAAGGCATGGTAGAGGGTGTCCTAGGAAAGGATAGAGGGGGAGGGTAAAGGAGGTTTTGTGTGCTAGCTGCTTGGACATAAAGCAGATATGTGTGAGCCTGTTAGACAGGAGTGAGTGGAGACATATGGATTTTGGGACTTGACAAGCTGTTGGAATGCGAGCAAGGTAATACTTTGTAAATGGACTCAAGGAAACTGGTTAGATGGACCTAGAGTTCAGGAGATGGGAAGTACAGTGCCGTGCCTATACTCTAAACAAGGGGATTTTGATATTTGCTGCTGAGAGGGACATTTAAATTGTCATATCTGTATGTCACTGGCAAGACAATGATAGTGTAAATAATGGTTAAGTTTTTTTTAGGTCACCCTGCCTCAATGGGAGATGGCTGGTGTGTTAAAAAAAAAAAAAAAAAAAACACTGTGGGTTGGTGTCTTCAAGAGTTAATGACTGCCAAGGCAACAGAAAAGTCTCATCCAAGAATGTGTTGGGCTGTATAATGATAGTATAGTATTATATTGTGATCAGTATAGTGTCATTTTAAAAATTCACCTCAAAAGTATAAGCATCAGAACTTGAATCTCCAGAGGTTTCATGCTTAATGGCTGAAGGCACAAACACCACACGTTTCTTGGAGTCAGGAGGCAAGAGCATGCGTCGTCTAGTCTTCAGTATTCCAGATGTTTGCTGCTGCACCTGTTTGAACAAAAGTGATATATTAAGTGAGTATAGTATTCAGAACCACTTAATCTCACAGGATGCATTTTCATTACGCATGAAGTGAGACTGATATTACTTTCATGGCTAAGCATTTTGGTTTTCTAAACAAATACTAATAATTGTATCTTATTCAACTTAATCATGTTAAATTTAGCCATCAGTTAACCTCAATATTTATTGTCATCTAGTTTTTAAGTTGTCATAAATGTACCTGGAAACATGATTTATTTGACTGGAATTTAACTAAGTTAATTTTAATTATTTTGTAATCATGTACTGTGCTTCATTTTTAATCTACATACATCTATGTCTGTTTGTTATATTCATTAGAATTACTTTATGACCATATGTCTTTATACAGTGGAACCCAGGTTTTCATCCTTAATCCGCTCCAGAAGGTCGGTTGAAATCCGAAATGGACGAAAACTGAAGTAATATTTCCCATAAGAAATAATGTAAATCCACTTAATCCGTTCCAGACATCCAAAAATATTAACAAAAATACATTTTCTAGACAATAACTATAGTTTTACATACAGAAAACAATGAGAAATAACTTTTTTTTTTTTTTAGCAAGTCGGCCATCTCCCACTGAGGCAGGGTGACCCAAAAAGAAAGAAAATCCCCAAAAAGAAAATACTTTCATCATCAGTCAACACTTTCACTTCACTCACACATAATCACTCTTTTTGCAGAGGTGCTCAGAATACAACAGTTTAGAAGCATATACATAATAAAGATACACAACATATCCCTCCAAACTGCCAATATCCCAAACCCTTCCTTTAAATATCGTAAATTATTTCCCCAATTAGATAGGCCCAAGATCTTTTAGTTATCTGGGCTGGTGTAGCCTTTGCCAAGTTTTATGAAAAGGAGAAAGACTTGCACCAATGAAATGGAAACTGAAAAAAAAATTCATATCTAGTCACACAGTACACCAATAGCACAAATAACCCACACATAGGAGAGAGGAGCTTATGACAACATTTTGGTTTAACTTGAACCATTTACAAAATCACACTAGTATGACTTTGTAAATGGTCCAAGTCAGACCAAAATGTCATTGTAAGCTCCTCTCTCCTATATGCGAGTTATTTGTGTATTGTTCCAGCCATGGTATTGTGCCTTTTGTTATTTATCTACACCAACAGCCCCAGGAATAGAACTGCAAAGCAGCCCAGAACCAAAAGGGTGTAAACTCTCCAGTTCTTACTTGATTTTAGTGAAATATAATACACCACTATAAACTACCAGCATGTCAAGCATCACCCTAATTTACCCAAACTCACAATTTATAGCACTCTACAAGCCTACAATCCGAGAACTTAGTAGAAAATAAAAGAGTTGCTTACTGAAATAAAGATAGTTTGATCTTTTACTTGCCATATTATTTTCAATAACTACTTGGGCCTCCCATTATGTTATGAATTACTGGTGCATACTTACTGGAGCTGAATGCTCTTCCTGAAGTTTTTGAACATGAGGAGATTTTGGTATTTGTGGCTTTGCAGGAGGATTTGTTGACTGGAAATACCGTGTAGGACTAGGGGTTTTAAACACTGTTTCATTCCCAGAAGACTCCAACATTCTTGCAGTTGTGCCCTAAGGGAGACAAAACAATTGTATAAAAAAATAGAATAATGATAATGTGCAGAATAATGATAATGTAAATACAGTACTTGGTAAGTCAGTGGCAGTACCAAAGGGAGGTTTGAGCTCCCCATAATTTCCTCTAGTCCCTCCAAGTCTCCCTTGTGAAGAAATTCATCAGATATTCAACTTATTCTTAGATAAAAATCTGTTTATACCAGATATGAGTCAACAGGTACAATAAGTATGTACACATGTATGTTTTTGGGTCACCCTACCTCAGTGGAAAATGGCCAGCGAGACAGATAGGAGTGAGTGAAGGTAAATGGTGTTTGGGACTGGATGAGCCATTGCAATGTGAGCAAGGTAACATTTTATGAAAGGATTCAGGGAAGTGGTTAGCCAGACTTGAGTCTTGGAGGTGGAAAATACAGTGCCTGCACTCTGAAGGAGGGGTGTGGATATCTGCAGTCTGTAAAGACATTTGAAATGTAGTATTGGCACACCTCTGGCAAGACACTGATGGGGTATATGATGGTGAAAATATTTCTTTTTTTTTTTTGGTCACCCTGCCTCAGTGGGAGATTGCCAGTGTGTTAAAAAAAATGGCAAAGGTTGGTGGAGGAATTTGGGGTGTGTAAAGGAAGGAAATAAGAAGTGAACATAGGGAGCAAGATGATCAGGGTGACAAACGAGTTAGGCAGTGAAAGACTGGATATTCGACTGATAGGAGGGAGTGTGGAGGAAGTGAATGTGTTCAGATGTTTGGGAGTTTACTTGCTAGCAGATGTGCATATGAAAGATGAGGTGAACCACAGAACTGATGAAGGGAAAAAGGTAGGTGGTGTACTGAGGTACCTGTGGAGACAAAGAACATTATCCATGGAGGTAAAGAAGGGAATGTATGAGAGTATACCAATACTCTACTTTTTTTTTTTTTTTAACAAGTCAGCCGTCTCCCATGGAAACAGGGTGACCCAAAAAGAAAGAAAATCCCCAAAAAGAAAATACTTTCATCATCATTCAACACTTTCACATCACTTACACATAATTACTGTTTCTGCAGGTACTCAGAATACAACAGTTTAGAAGCATATATGTATAAAGATACACAACATATCCCTCCAAACTGCCAATATCCCAAACCCCTCCTTTAAAGTGCAGGCATTGTACTTCCCATTTCCAGGGCTCAAGTCCGGCTATATAAAAATAACTGGTTTCCCTGAATCCCTTCATTAAATATTACCCTGCTCACACTCCAACAGCTCGTGAGGTCCCAAATACCATTTGTCTCCATTCACTCCTATCTAACACGCTCATGCACGCTTGCTGAAAGTCTTATACAGGAATGAAATGGGTTGTTAATGTTGCAGCGAGGAGGAGGATGGAGGCAGTGGAGATGTGTCTGAGGGCAATGTGTGGTGTAAATATTATGCAAAGAATTCATAGCTTTAAGATTAGGAGGAGGTGTGGAGTTACTAAAAGTATTATCCAGAGGGCTGTGAAGGGGTTGCTGAGGTGGTTAGGATATTCAGAGTGGATGGAGCAAAATACAATAACTTGGAGGGTGTATAAATCTGTAGTGATGGGAAGGCAGAGTAGGGGTCACCCTAGGAAAAGTTGGAAGGAGGGGGTAAAAGAGGTTTTGTGTGAAAGGGGCTTGGACATCAAGTAAGCATCTGTGACTGTGTTAAATAGGAGTGGAGGTAAATGGTTTTTGGGAGCGACAAGCTGTTGGAGTGTGAGCAAGGCAATATTATGTGAAGGGATTCAGGGAAACTGGTTAGCCAGGCTTGTGTTCCAGAGGTGAAAAGTACAGTGCTTGCACTCTGAAGGAGGGGTGGGGATAAGTGCAAGCTATTTGTGTATTGTAACTTTATATTCATTATGAGTGATGATTGAGCAACACTAGGGAAAAGGCCTGTTAGGTTATTAACAGAGGCATTTTTCTTGCTAAAGAGAAGTTGAACACTGAAAGGGTGGGACTGTATGTGAAATAGAGATTTGTAAGAAATAAAAATATTAAAATGGGGTGTGTGCTAAATATAAGTGAAATACTGTAATACACTTAATCCACTTTCACTTCAACCCTGACAATAAATTTTTTGCCTCTTTTAAACACAACTGGCATTTTTTATTACATTCTATACAGTACGTACTTAAAACAACATGGTCCTGAAAATAAAGAGCCTTTGATCCTACATGTCAAGATAAGATAAGATTTCGTTTGGATTTTTAACCCTGGAGGTTTAGCCACCCAGGATAACCCAAGAAAGTCAGTGCATCATTGAGGACTGTCTAACTTATTTCCATTGGGGTCCTCAATCTTGTCCCCCAGGATGCGACCCACACCAGTCGACTAACACCCAGGTACCTATTTGCTGCTAGGTGAACAGGACAACAGGTGTAAGGAAACACGTCGAAACATTTTCACCCGTGTGTGAAGCAGGAGCTTTAGCCACCAGGCCACCATTCCACAAGTTTTGATACATAAAATTAATCATGAAAAAAGTTGTGGCAACAATGCTTTGCTGTGTTTGAAAAAGTCCGAAAAATACAGAGAAAGGAAGGGTAAGTGATACTCACCTGCAGATTGATAATTTGCATTTTTACTTTTTCTGCATCTGCCTTCATAGAATTTACTTCATTCACCAGATACTCCTGTGAACAAATATATACAGTAGGCCCATTTTAGTAAATTAAAATATATATTAAAATCACCACCAGATAATCAAGACCATTATCACTTTCATACTTTTATTAACATCCTTAGAAATACTGAAGTGTGTGGATATCTTTTACCCAAGCTTTGAATGACTCAAAAAACAGGAATTTTTAATCAACATACTGGATAGAAAAAAAACTACCTCAGATGGAATGGAAATGTTTTTTTTAACTCAATGGCTGTCTTCCACCAAGGCAGGGTGATCCAAAACAGGAAACATATTCACCATCATTCATTCAATTGCTGTCTTGCCAACGTGTGCTAACCTCACAATTTAGATTACCTTTCCACAACCCCACCCTTCCTTCAGAGTGCAGGTGCTGCCCTTCCCACTTACAGGACTCTCAGTCTGGCTAACTAGTTAACCTGAATCCCTTTGTAAGTTACCTTGACCACACTAACAACACATTCATTAAAAACTATTTATCTCCATTTATTCCTATCTAACACACTCACATAAGAATGCTGGATGTTCATCCCTAAAACTCAAAGCCTCCTTTTACCCCCTACCTACAACCACCCCAGATTTATAAACTTCAAATTCAAATTCAAATTCAAAGTTTATTCTCTATAAAGATTACAATGTTGAATTTACAGAATTTGGTTGTTGTGTGGTTTACATGTAGTTAAATAATGATTACAGAGTGCACCACTAGAACGCCTAGCATGGCTAGGCATTTCGGGCAGACTTAGTTTAATTGTTTATTTTAAAATATTACAAATTATGAGGTAAGTTGATATTATGGCTAAGTGACTAAATACTAGTTTGTGAGTTTAGCAATGTGAATGCTTTTGTTTTGGCACAGTACATAGCTTCAGTATTGGAGTATCATAGGATTCATTATTTTAAGATTGAGATTAAGATTTCTGTTTATGGTCAAATGAGTGAGTAAGTGTAAGTGTGAACCACCAGGTGGTATTCGTGTAGTTAGTTGATGGGGTTTATCAGGGAGTTAAGATGTTTTCTAATGGTAGTTTTGAAGGTGATGAATGTGTCTGCAGTTCTAGAGTTCTCAGGTAGGATGTTCCAGATTTTAGGGCCTTTGACATACATTGAATTTTTGTAAAGGTTTAGTCGGACATGGGGAATGTCGTAGAGATGTTTGTGTCTGGTGTTATGCCTGTGGGTTCTGTCACAACTATCAAGAAAGCGTTTTAGGTCAAGGTTGATATTGGAGTTTAAGGTCCTGTAGATGTAGATTGCACAGTAGTAAGTGTGGATGTACTGAACAGGGAGTAAGTTTAGATCTATGAAGAGTGGGGAGGTGTGTTGCCAGGGATGGGATTTAGTGATTATTCTTACTGCAGCTTTTTGTTGGGTTATTATTGGCTTTAGGTGTGTTGCTGCAGTTGATCCCCAAGCACAAATAGCATAGGTGAAGTATGGATAAATAAGTGAGTGGTATAGTGTGAGAAGGGCATTTTGCGGCACGTAGTATCGTATCTTGGAGAGGATCCCAACTGTTTTGGATACTTTTTTGGTTATGTGTTGGATATGGGTGCTGAAATTCAGGTTGTTGTCAAGGTATAGGCCAAGGAATTTGCCCTTTCACTTTGTTCTAATACTTAATTAAATAATTAATTTTTATTAGCATGTGGTCAAATACAATATCATATATCAATATAACATTCCAAACTACTATTCCTCCATTCCTCCCAAAATTCTTCTTAAATCACAACCAAAGCTTCTCCTTGGAGCCAAACAGGATGCCTTAGGCTGTATTGATAACTTTGTCACACAAAACACCCTTTCACAAATTATTTACATTCATGGTTCCATAAACCAATCCACTGGTGCAGCTGGTAGTGCTGCTGTTGTTGTTAAGAGTGATGGCTCTCATAAAGAAATTGGAGCACACATCAATAACTAGGCCTTTAACCTTCAAAAAGAACTGTTTGCCATATTCCTTGCACTCAAATGTGTTCATGTATCTAAGGTTAACATTTTAACTGTAACTAATTCTCTGTCAAACATAAACGCTCTCAACTCATTAAGTATAAACTGTGGCATGCTTGTGTCAGAAGCCAGACACAGGTATGGTAAGACTGTGGATACTGGAGTCAGAGTGCAATGTTGTGGATTCCATCTCACATTGCTCTTCAGATGCATGATAGAACTGATGAATTGGCTGAGTTATATTCTCTCAAAGAGGGAGTAGATTACAATCTTGGCTTGTCAGTTAGCAGTTTGAGAACAATAATACAAAAAGAACTTCAACTGAACTTTACTGACTTAAGACTCAGGGAGACTGATACCACTGAGTCCATCTATCATCATTCTATCATGCATAATGAGCCATATGTCTATGGTGCTTCCAACAAAATAAGCAGACTCTTGGATGTCACTACTGCCTGGCTCCGGCTGGGTTATAAGTATCTTTGGCAGGTTAAATCACCACCACCAGATGTAGACCAAACGAAATGTTAACTCTGCCAGATGGACTATTGTCACACCCTGCATCACTATGTACTGGAGTGCGATAAAATTAACGATTTCAGAGACAACTCACTCAGAAGTGTTTTAAGAAATACCCTGACTTTGCTCAGTGTAAATGAAGCATTAGCATGTGTGTGTGTGTGTGTGTGTGTGTATATATATGCATGTGTATGTGTGTGTGTCTGTGCGTGCGCTCGTGTGGGTGTGACCCGCTTAATATTTATACTTATAATTCGTTACAGCCTAGGTAGTAGGTTGGTAGACAGCAACCGCCCAGGGAGGTACTACCGTCCTCCAAGTGAGTGTAAAATGAAAGCTGTAATTGTTTTACACGATGGTAGGATTGCTCATGTCTTTTGTCTGTCTCATAAACATGCAAAATTTCAGGTATGTCTTGCTACTTCTACTTACACTTAGGTCACACTACAAATACATGTATAAGCATATACAGTGGACCCTCGACCAGCGATATTAATCCATTCCTGAGAGCTCATCGTTAATTGAAATCATCGTTAGTCGAGTTAATTTTCCCCATAAGAAATAATGGAAATCAAATTAATCCGTGCAAGACACCCAAAAGTATTGAAAATTTTTTTTTTACCACATGAAATATTAATTTTAATACACACAAACTGAAGAAGACATGCACAGTTACATGACACTTACCTTTACTGAAGATCTGGTGATGACTGATGGGATGGGAGGAGGGGAGAGTGTTGATGGTGTTAGTGTTTAGAAGGTTAATCCCCTTCCATTAGGACTTGAGGTGGCAAGTCCTTTTTCAGGGTTACTTCCCTTCTTCTTTTAATGCCACTAGGACCAGCTTGAGAGTCACTGGACCTCTGTCACACAACATATCTGTCCATAGAGGCCTGTACCTCCCATTCCTTTATGACATTCCTAAAGTGTTTCACAACATTGTCAGTGTCACAATTAAACACTTGTTCAGGTTTCAATTCTTCACTGTCTATGTACTCCTTGAATTCCTGCACATATTTTTCAGCTGCTTTTTGGTCCAAACTGGCAGCCTCACCATGCCTTATCACACTACGTATGCCACTACGATTCTTAAATCTCTCAAACCAACCTTTGCTGGCCTTAAATTCACTCACATCACCACTAGTTGCTGGCATTTTTCTAATTAAATCCTCATGCAACTTCCTAGCCTTTTCACATATAATCTCTTGAGAGATGCTATCTCCTGCTATCTGTTTTTCATTTATCCACACCAATAACAGTCTCTCAACATCTTCTATCACTTGCGATCTCAGTTTCGAAAACATAGTTGCACCTTTGGCAAGAACAGCTTCCTTGATTGCCGTTTTCTTGGCCACAATAGTAGTGATGGTTGATTGGGGTTTTGTGTACAACCTGGCCAGCTCGGAGACACGCACTCCACTTTCATACTTAGCAATGATCTCTTTCTTCATATCCATAGTAATTCTCACCCTTTTTACTGTAGGGTTGGCACTAGAAGCTTTCTTGGGGCCCATGGTGACTCATTTTGCAGTGCAATCACTAAAAAGGCTGTGATAATATGAAATGTTCCGATTGTATGCTTGGAAGCGACCGCGGTGGCTGGCGGGCTTGTAAACAATGGCCAGAAGTGGACGCGTCTCAGATGGAGCATAGTGTTGGTCGAGTTTTTTAGCGCTAGTCGAGGCAAAATTTTTGCGTTAAAATGTATCGCTGGTCGGATTTATCGTTAATCGTTGCCATCGTTGGTCGAGGGTTCACTGTATATATATATACACACCCCTCTGGGTTTTCACCTATTTTCTTTCTAGTTTTTGTTCTTGTTTATTTCCTCTTATCTCCATGGGGAAGTGGAACAGAATTCTTCCTCCATAAGCCAAGCGTGTTGTAAGAGGCGACTAAAATGCCAGGAGCAAGGGGCTAGTGACCCCTTCTCCTGTATAAATTACTAAATTTAAAAAAAAAAGAGAAACTTTCGTTTTTCTTTTTGGGCCACCGGGAGAGATACACGTTTATATACACCTGGAAAATCCTAGAGGGACTAGTACCAAACTTGCACATGAAAATCACTCACAACGAAAGCAAAAGACTCTGCAGACGATGCAACATCCCCCCAATGAAAAGCAGGGGTGTCACTAGCACGTAAGAGACAATACAATAAGTGTCAGGGGCCTGAGATTGTTCAACTGCCTCCCAGCATACATAAGAGGGATTACCAATAGACCCCTGGCTGTCTTCAAGCAGGCACTGGACAAGCACCTAAAGTTGGTACCTGACCAGCCGGGCTGTGGCTCGTACGTTGGATTGCGTGCAGCCAGCAGCAACAGCCTGGCTGATCAGGCTCTGATCCACCATGAGGCCTGGTCACAGACCGGACCACAGGGGCGCTGACCCTGGAACTCTCTCCAGGTAAACCCTGCCTTGGTGGGATACGGCCGGTTTGTTGAAAGAAGAACTCATTACAGTTGTGACCAGGTGTGGATGTGTCATTGGCTCATTACTTTGCATTTTGTTCATGACTGGAACCATGTATAGAAGTGTAGATGATTCATTACCTTTGTAACTTGTCATGATTGTGACCAGATCTACCTGGAGTTCATTACCTTTGTAACTTGTCATGATTGTGACCAGATCTACCTGGAGTTCATTACTTTCGTAACTTGTTCAGCTATCATAACTTTGGGGCTCAGTCCCTGGACCCGTTATGTACCTCTGTAATCTTCTACCACTCACAGGATGTGTATGGGGGTGCATAATAAAGATATTAAACTAAAACTAAACAGTGTGCAACATTTACTGCAAGACTGGTCAGACAAGTGGTTGCTTGAATTCAGTCCTACTGAATGAAAGGCTGTGAAGGGGCCAGAAGACCAGACATAGATTTGGGAGACAGAGGCTACAGACTTCACTCAAAGAGAAAGACATAGGTGTGAGCATAATGCTTAACATATCACCAGAGGCTTGCATGAACTGGAAAATCTCTGCACCCAATGCTTGTCTGGCAACTCTAAAATCTAAACACAGTCTTCAGGAATCTCAACAAATTAATTCAGGGCTCTTTATACAACATATGTCAGACCCATCTTGGAATATGCAGCCCCAGCATGAAACCCACACCTGAGAGAGAATGTTAAAAACAAGAAAATGCAGAGGTATGCAACAAGACGAGTTCCAGAGCTAAGGTGTATGAGCTGAGGAGAGGATAATGGAATTGAATCGAATGACACTGAAGGACAGAAAAGTCAGGAAAGGCATGATAATAATATACAAATACTAGGGTAGACAAGGAGACTGTTTGAGAGGCAGGAAAAAGGTACTTGACAGGCACAGCTGGAAGTTAGAGACAAGGATGAGTCACAGGGATGTCACAAAGTATTTTTCAGTATCAGGGCAATCAGGAAATAGAATAACTTCAATGAGGAAATGGTGAAAGCAGACTCAATACATAGTTTTACGAGAAGGTATGATAGTATCTGCATTGGTCTTTGCCCAACAATAATCAATTCCACAAATGTTACAGCAAAATGTCTTACCAAAACTTCCAACAAATTGTTCTTGCAAAACCTCCACTAGTAGTTTTATGTTATATATAAGACATTTTAAAGCTCCCCAAAATGCTCTACGTTACGAGAGTCTTCCTATAAAGTATGTCGATAATGTCACCATTTCTGTACCAGTTTTAAATCATTTTTTAATAGAAATAAAGTACAATTGACCCTTGAACAACACGGGTTTGAACTGCATGGATCCACTTATACAAAGATTTTTTCAATAAATATACTGTAATTTTTGGGGGGGATTTGTGACAAAAAATTAAGAAAAAGTTAGGTATGTCATGAATGCATGAAATATATGTAGATACTAGTTCATTTTATTATTTACTACCATAAAATATACACAATTTTTTTTTTTTTTTTTAACAAGTCGGCCGTCTCCCACCAAGGCAGGGTGACCCAAAAAGAAAGAAAATCCCCAAAAAGAAAATACTTTCATCATCATTCAACTCTTTCACCTCACTCACACATAATCACTGTTTTTGCAGAGGTGCTCAGAACACAACAGCTTAGAAACATATACAGTGACCCCCGGTTTGCGATATTAATCCGTTCCTGAGAGCTCATCGTAAACCAAGATTATCACAAACCGAATCAATTTTCCCCATAAGAAATAATGGAAATCAAATTAATCTGTGCAAGACACCCAAAAGTATGAAAATAAAATTTTTTTTACCACATGAAATATTAATTTTAATACACACAAACTGACACTTACCTTTATTGAAGATCTGGTGATGATTGATGGGATGGGAGGAGGGGAGAGTGTTGATGGTGTTAGTGTTTAGAAGGGGAATCCCCTTCCATTAGGACTTGATGTAGCAAGTCCTTTTCCAGGGTTACTTCCCTTCTTTTAATGCCACTAGGACCAGCTTGAGAGTCATGCCACTATGCCACTACGAATCTTAAATCTTTCAAACCAACCTTTGCTGGCCTTAAATTCAATCACATCAGCACTAGTTGCAGGCAATTTCTTTACCAAATCGTCATGCAACTGCCTAGCCTTTTCACAAATAATCGCTTGAGAGATGCTATCTCCTGCTATCTGTTTTTCATTTATCCACACCAATAACAGTCTCTATACATCTTCTAACACTTGCGGTCGCTGTTTCATAATCACAGTTGCACCTTTTGCAAGAACAGCTCCCTTGATTGCCGTTTTCCTGGCCACTATAGCAGCGATGGTTGATTGGGGTTTTGTATACAACCTGGCCAGCTCCGACACACGCACTCCACTCTCATACTTTTCAATTATCTCTTTCTTCATTTTAATAGTTATTAGCACCCTTTTTCTCGAAGGGTTGGCACTAGAAGCTTTATTGGGGTCCAAGGTGACTTATTTTGCAGAAACAAGCACCAAAAACACTGTGATAATATGGAATGTACCGAATGTATGCTTAGATGCTAGCACACTGGCTGGCTCACTTGTAAACACTGGCAGACGCGTCTCGGACGAATCGCATATGCCGGGTTTTTTAACGCGAACCGAGGCAAAATTTTTGCGTTAAAATGTATCGTATACCGGATTTAACGTATACCAATGCCTTCGTATTCCGGAGGTCCACTGTACGTATAAAGATACACAACATATCCCTCTAAACTGCCAATATCCCGAACCCCTCCTTTAGAGTGCAGGCATTGTACTTCACATTTCCAGGACTCAAGTCTGGCTATATAAAAATAACCGGTTCTCCTGAATCCCTTCACTAAATATTACCCTGCTCACGCTCCAACAGATCGTCAGGTCCCAAATACCATTCGTCTCCATTCACTCCTATCGAACATGCTCACGCACACCTGCTGGAAGTCCAAGCCCCTCGCCCACAAAACCTCCCTTACCCCTTCCTTCCAACCATTTCGAGGATGACCCCTCTCCCACCTTGTTGTTCCCTAGGCTTTCTTAACTTGTTTAACTCCAAAATTTTTTCTTATTTTCATTAAAATTTATTGACAGTGCCTTCCCACTCTATCATCTGCTCTCCTTTTGCACTCTCTTCACCTTTCTTTTACTCTCCATATACTCTACTCTTCTTATAACACTTCTGCTTTGTAAAAACCTCTCATAAGCTAACTTTTTCTCTTTTAGCACAACCTTTACTTCATCATTCCACCAATCACTCCTCTTTCCTCCTGCACCCACCCTCCTATAACCACAAACTTCTGCCCCACATTCTAATACTGCATTTTTAAAACTATTCCAACCCTCTTCAACCCCTCCCCCCACTACTCATACTTGCACCAGTCCACCTTTCTGCCAATAGTTGCTTATATCTCACCCGAACTTCCTCCTCCCTTAGTTTATACACTCTCACCTCCCTCTTACTTGTTGCCATTTTCCTCTTTTCCTATCTACCTCTTATTCTAACTGTAGCTACAACTAAATAATGATCCGATATGTCAGTTGCCCCTCTATAAACATGTACATCCTGGAGCCTACCCATCAATCTTTCATCCACCAATACATAATCTAGCAAACTACTTTCATTACGTGCTATATCATATCTTGTATATTTATCCTCTTTTTCATAAAATATGTATTACTTATTACTAAACCTCTTTCTACACATAGCTCAATTAAAGGCTCCCCATTTTCATTTACCCCTGGCACCCCAAATTTACCTTCTACTCCCTCCACAATATTTTTGCCCACTTTAGCAATGAAATCCCCAACCACCATTACTCTCACACTTGGTTCAAAACTCCCCATGCATTCACTCAACATTTCCCAAAATTTTTCTCTCTCTCCTCTACACTTCTTTCTTCTCTAGGTGCATATACATTACTATAACCCACTTTTCACATCCAACCTTTATTTTACTCTACATAATCCTTGAATTAATACATTTATAGTCCCTATTTTCCTGCCATAACTTATCCTTCAACATTATTGCTACTCCTTCTTTAGCTCTAACTCTATTTGAAACCCCTGACCTAATCCCATTTATTCCTCTCCACTGAAACTCTCTTACCCCCTTCATCTTTGTTTCACTTGAAGCCAGGACATCCAGCTTCTTCTCATTCATAACACCCACAATCATCTCTTTCTTATCATTTGCACAACATCCACACACAACAGACTTCCCACTTTGACAATTTTCTTCTTCTTATTCATTTTAATAATTATTACAGGAAAAGGGGTTACTAGCCCATTGTTCCCGGAATTTTAGTTGACTTTTACAACACGCATGGCTTACGGAAGAAAGATTCTTATTCCACTTCCCCATGGATTTTTTTTTTTTTTTTTTTTGGATATAAAAGGAAAAGTAATAAGACCAAGAACTATTAAGATAAAATCAAAGAAAACTCAGGTGAGTGTGTATAAATAAACATATACATGTATGTGTAGTGTGACCTAAGTGTAAGTAGAAGTAGCAAGACGTACCTGAAATCTTGCATGTTTATGAGACAGAAAAAAGACACCAGCAATCCTACCATCATGTAAAACAATTACAGGTTTCCGGTTTACACTCACTTGGCAGGACGGTAGTACCTCCCTGGGCGGTTGCTGTCTACCAACCTACTACTAATAAAATTTATTATAAACAGTTAAAATTTATCAAAACATATGCACACAGTTACAGATCGTACATGTTCCATCTGCAGTTGATAGAAATGTAAACAAATGTAAAGATGCAATAATATATAATAAATGGCCTATGTGTTAAAATAATAATGATAATAAAATATATAAAAATTATATACACGTAATAATTTTTTTTAACGGCCTTTCTAACTGAGGGCGGGTGACCCCAAAAAAAAAAAAAAAAAACTTTCATTATCATTCAACACCTTCACCATCACTCATACATAATCACCGTCTTTGCAGAGGCACCCAGATATGACAGTTTAGACTTCATTCTCACTTAGGGTGCGAGAGGTCTCAGGTTCAGCTCCCAGACAGGTCTTCATCGATAATAATAATATAATAATAAAATATATAATTTTTTTTTTCAACAAGTCGGCCGTTTCCCACCAAGGCAGAGTGACCCAAAAAGAAAGAAAATCCCCAAAAAGAAAATACTTTCATCATCATTCAACACTTTCACCTCACTCACACATTATCACTGTTTCTGCAGAGGTGCCCAGAATACAACAGTTTAGAAGTATATACCTATAAAAAATACACAATATATCCCTCCAAACTGCCAATATCCCAAACCCCTCCTTAAGAGTGCAGGCGCTGTACTTCCCATTTCCAGGACTCAAGTCCGGTTATATAAAATAACCGGTTTCCCTGAATCCCTTCACTAAATATTACCCTGCTTACATTCCAAGAGCACTTCAGGTCCCAAATACCATTTGTCTCCATTGACTCCTATCTAACATGCTCATGCACACTTGCTGGAAGTCCAAACCCCTTGCCCACAACACCTCCTTTACCCCTTCTCTCCAACCTTTATGAGGACGACCCCTACCCTGCCTTCCTTCTCCTACAGATTTATTATTATTCCCCAAAAATTGCAAAGGTTAGTGGACGAGTTTGGGAGTGTTTAAAGGTAGAAAGTTGAAAGTGAACATAGAAAAGAGTAAGGTGATGAGGGTATCAAATGATTTGGATAAAGAAAAATTGGATATCAAATTGGGGAGGAGGAGTATGGAAGAAGTGAATGTTTTCAGATACTTGGGAGTTGACGTGTCGGCAGATGGATTTATGAAGGACGAGGCTAATCATAGAATTCATGAGGAAATAAAAGGCAAGTGGTGCGTTGAGGTATATGTGGAGACAAAAAAACGTTATCTATGGAGGGAAAGAAGGGAATGTATGAAAGTATAGTAGTACCAACACTCTTATATGGGTGTGAAGCTTGGGTTGTGAATGCAGCAGCAAGGAGGCAGTTGGAGGCAGTGTAGATGTCCTGTCTAAGGACAATGTGTGGTGTAAATACTATGCAGAAAATTCGGAGTGTGGAAATTAGGAGAAGGTGTGGAGTTAATAAAAGTTATTAGTCAGAGGGCTGAAGAGGGGTTGTTGAGGTGGTTTCATCATTTAGAGAGAATGGATCAAAGTAGAATGACATGGAGAGCATTTAAATCTGTAGGGGAAGGAAGGTGGGGTAGGGGTCGTCCTCAAAAAGGTTGGAAGGAAGGGGTAAGGGAGGTTTTGTGGGAGAGGGGCTTGGATTTCCAGCAGGTGTGAATGAGCGTGTTCGATAGGAGTGAATGGAGACGAATAGTATTTGGACCTGACGATCTGTTGGAGTGTGAGCAGGGTAATATTTAGTGAAGGAATTCAGGGAAACTGGTTATTGTCATATAGCCGGACTTGAGTCCTGGAAATGGGAAGTACAATGCCTGCACTCTAAAGGAGGGGTTTGGGATATTAGCAGTTTGGAGGGATATGTTGTGTATCTTTATACATACAGGTCTCCCTCAACATTCACGTTTTCAACTTTCACGGGCTTCACACATTCGCGAATTCCCAAGCCACCAAATCATATTTAAGTTTCCCGCCACCTGCGAGTCCCTACTACCCTCCCTCCGGCCCCCGCAACTGGCAGCCAGCCCTCCCACCACTCAGTGTGGTGAGTGTTTTGTTTGTTCATTATTTGCTATTAAACTACAGTATAAATAATGTAAACCCATTCATGACTGCATATTGGAATGGCTATTCGGACAGGTATTAGATGGTGACATCATGTGTTTACTCTTGAACACTGCAAAGAATTAAACATTTCTGCTACAGCTAATAATGAAAGGGGGTAAAGCAGCTGGAACTGATGGGATCATGACAGAAATGTTAAAAGCAGGGGAGGATATAGTGTTGGAGTGGTTGGTACTTTTGTTTAATAAATGTATGAAAGAGGGGAAGGTACCTAGGGATTGGCGGAGAGCATGTATAGTCCCTTTATATAAAGGGAAAGGGGACAAAAGAGATTGTAAAAATTATAGAGGAATAAGTTTACTGAGTATACCAGGAAAAGTATACGGTAGGGTTATAACTGAAAGAATTAGAGGTAAGACAGAATGTAGAATTGCGGACGAGCAAGGAGGCTTCAGAGTGGGTAGGGGATGTGTAGATCAAGTGTTTACATTGAAGCATATATGTGAACAGTATTTAGATAAAGGTAGGGAAGTTTTTATTGCATTTATGGATTTAGAAAAGGCATATGATAAGAGTGGATAGAGGAGCAATGTGGCAGATGTTGCAAGTATATGGAATAGGTGGTAAGTTACTAAATGCTGTAAAGAGCTTTTATGAGGATAGTGAGGCTCAGGTTAGGGTGTGTAGAAGAGAGGGAGAATACTTCCCGGTAAAAGTAGGTCTTAGACAGGGATGTGTAATGTCACCATGGTTGTTTAATATATTTATAGATGGGGTTGTAAAAGAAGTAAATGCTAGGGTGTTCGGGAGAGGGGTGGGATTAAATTATGGGGAATCAAATTCAAAATGGGAATTGACACAGTTACTTTTTGCTGATGATACTGTGCTTATGGGAGATTCTAAAGAAAAATTGCAAAGGTTAGTGGATGAGTTTGAGAATGTGTGTAAAGGTAGAAAGTTGAAAGTGAACATAGAAAAGAGTAAGGTGATGAGGGTATCAAATGATTTAGATAAAGAAAAATTGGGTATCAAATTGGGGAGGAGGAGTATGGAAGAAGTGAATGTTTTCAGATACTTGGGAGTTGACGTGTCGGCGGATGGATTTATGAAGGATGAGGTTAATCATAGAATTGATGAGGGAAAAAAGGTGAGTGGTGCGTTGAGGTATATGTGGAGTCAAAAAACGTTATCTATGGAGGCAAAGAAGGGAATGTATGAAAGTATAGTAGTACCAACACTCTTATATGGATGTGAAGCTTGGGTGGTAAATGCAGCAGCGAGGAGACGGTTGGAGGCAGTGGAGATGTCCTGTCTAAGGGCAATGTGTGGTGTAAATATTATGCAGAAAATTCGGAGTGTGGAAATTAGGAGAAGGTGTGGAGTTAATAAAAGCATTAGTCAGAGGGCAGAAGAGGGGTTGTTGAGGTGGTTTGGTCATTTAGAGAGAATGGATCAAAGTAGAATGACATGGAAAGCATATAAATCTATAGGGGAAGGAAAGAGGGGTAGGGGTCGTCCTCGAAAGGGTTGGAAAGAGGGGGTAAAGGAGGTTTTGTGGGTGAGGGGCTTGGACTTCCAGCAAGCGTGCATGAGCGTGTTAGATAGAAGTGAATGGAGACGAATGATACTTGGGACCTGACGATCTGTTGGAGTGTGAGC
This sequence comes from Cherax quadricarinatus, assembly GCF_038502225.1. Classification (NCBI taxonomy): domain Eukaryota; kingdom Metazoa; phylum Arthropoda; class Malacostraca; order Decapoda; family Parastacidae; genus Cherax; species Cherax quadricarinatus. The sequence goes on from NC_091358.1 coordinate 5,714,357, forward strand.
AGGGTAATATTTAGTGAAGGGATTCAGGGAAACCGGTTATTTTCATATAGTCGGACTTGAGTCCTGGAAATGGGAAGTACAATGCCTGCACTTTAAAGGAGGGGTTTGGGATATTGGCAGTTTGGAGGGATATGTTGTGTATCTCTATACGTATATGCTTCTAAACTGTTGTATTCTGAGCACCTCTGCAAAAGCAGTGATAATGTGTGAGTGTGGTGAAAGTGTTGAATGATGATGAAAGTATTTTCTTTTTGGGTCACCCTGCCTCGGTGGGAGACGACCGACTTGTTGAAAAAAAAAAAAAAAAAAAGTGCGCTGATATTATTTATACCATTTCTACACTAATGCAGTAGTCTGCATAACAGTAAATCTATTTTTTTTGTGAGAATAAAAATTCAAAGTGGAAAGCAAAAGAATGTAAGAGGGGGCCTTTGGATGTGACTAATGAACAGAGGAAATGTTATTTTAGTGCCAGGAATGTCTTTCTTGTTTATTCTGGACCCTATTCGGAAATTGGCATCTTTTGAAACTTGTGTGAAATTGGCAAAATTGCTAAATTATGACCACTGTATTTGATAGTGGAAATCAGTAAATGGGTGGTTTCTTGTACTCATTTAATAGAAAAAATAGAGTTCTAGCGAAATAGTTATGATTTGTGTCGACAAGTACACTGAAATTGGCCGAAAATAGGGCTCAAAGTGGGCAAAATCGCCGATGCGTAAACATCGTCGAGACCACTAATTTCACGAGAGCATAATTCAGTAAGTTTTCCATCAAATTTCATACTTTTGGTGTCATTATGATCGGGAAAAGATTCTCTATCTTTTCATAAGAAAAAATAATTTTTTTTTTTTTTTTTGAAATTTGGCCGACCCTGAGAACAAGTCACCTTTGCACCATTTATAGGGTAGAGCAGAGAAAACGCATGTTTTTCAGAATTGAATAACTTTGTTTATTTTAAAGATAAAAGTCTTAATTACATCAAATAAAAGACATTTTAATGCATTTTTGAAAATTACATCCAGATGAAGCACATTTCCATCTGGATGGCTAAATTAACAAACAGAACTGTTGGTACCGAGTGGCGGGGAACCCACGAGAATTACACCAAAGACCTCTCCACAGCTCAAAAGTGACAGGGCGGTGCAGTGTCTCCATGATAGAAATCATTGGCCCTTACTTTTTTGAAGAGGGAGAGACTGCAGTTACAGTAACATCAGCGCACTATGTCAACATGTTAAACAACTTCCTGCATCCAGAACTCCAAAGGCATTGGGTACACGTGAGAGCAATGTGGCTCCAACAGGATGGTGTCTAATTAAGGTATGTAAATTTCAAAAATGCATTAAAATGCTAGGACTCAACCCCTGCAACTTTATATAGTTGAGCTCTTTAGCATTCTGTACTCCACCAACCCACCTGTAACATCTTATTCTCTTCTAACCCACCTATAGCATCCTATACTTCTCAAACCAACAGTAACAGCCTGGTTGATCAGACCCTGATCCACCATGAGGCCTGGTCTCAGACCGGCCACGGGGGCATTGACCCCCGAAACCCTCTCCAGGTAAACTCCAGGTAAACACTATAAGTAGTATTCTACACTTTTCCAACCTACACCCAAAACCTCTAACACATACACATCCTCTAACCATCTATGAATTCACTCCCACATGCATAGAACTAGAATTTGCTCACATTTCTACAACTCCCTTCAATGCTCTAGCTCTACAACTTCCACCCTCCTCCAACTCACCCCAGCACTCCTGCAACTCACTCCCACACTCCTCCAACTCACTCCTGCCCCACCATGGGAATAAAGGAGATAAAGGGAATTTTATATATTTTTATACTGTAATTAAGGAAAAGTGGTAAACCCACATGGGTTATATAGCACTTGGGAAATGGGAGACATTCAGGGTCTATGAAAAGGGAGAATAAGGCCAGTTCCTTGGATTAACAGCCCCTCATCAGCATCAAGGCACCCTGAGAGATAATGCTATTTCTTAAAACTGAATTTTTCTTGAGATAAGCAGAGATAAGAGCTAGGAATTACTGGGGCTGAAAATACCTTGCTTATATGCACAACACTTTAAGCATATATTGTTTTGCAGAATGTAATTTTTTCAGATTAATGTTTTTTTGAATATTAATTTTTTTAAAATCTAATCAGCCATGTTACCTACCAAGGTAGGGTGCCTGCCCCCCCCCCACCCCAAAAAAAAGGAAACAATCACATTTACCATTATTCATTCACAGATATATAAGCACATAAATTATTTCATTATTTCAAAAAATTTTTTTTTTTTTTTTTTTTTTTTTCAACAAGTTGGTCGTCTCCCACCGAGGCAGGGTGACCCAAAAAAGAAAGAAAATCCCCAAAAAGAAAATACTTTCATCATCATTCAACACTTTCACCACACTCACACATTATCACTGCTTTTGCAGAGGTGCTCAGAATACAACAGTTTAGAAGCATATACGTATAAAGATACACAACAAATATTTCACAAATTGTCACCATTCAAATATTTACCTACATTCAGCTATACAGTATAAAACAATATTACAATCAACAAGCTTTGAAAGGCAAAGCTAAATTTTATAATGAACCCTCTAAAATTGTATTCTATTCTTTCCCTGTTGGTGCTGTGACTCGATGTAATAAACTGCAGGAAAGAACCTTTTTATATATTACATATGCCACTCAGAAAAATATATAAGGTTAGCATGAAACATGTAATAAATTGATTATTCAATAATAATTCCATGAAAACTATTAATTTACCTTTTCTGATGTCAGCTGCATAACCACAGCCTGGCTGTCCTGCAGATGCTGTTCAACTTCTTTTAACTTTGTTTCTTTCTCTTTCTTGAAGCTATCCATAACACTAAGTACTTTCTGTAGTATATGATAGAATGACAAAGCATTTTACCAATATTATTTACTAATAAATGTTAATAATTTATCATTTTTAAATTGCATCAGCCCTTTTCCACCAAGGTAGGTGACCCCCCCAAAAAAAGGAAACACATTTACCATCATTCATTCAGCTGTGTTTACCAAATATGTGTTGATACTTCTACTTACACTTAGGTCACACTACAAATACATGTACACATTTATTTATACACACTCATCTGAGTTTTCTTTGATTTTATCTTAATAGTTCTTGGTCTTATTAATTTTCCTTTTATATCCATGGGGAAGTGGAATAAGAATCTTTCCTCCGTAAGCCATGCGTGTTGTAAAAGTCAACTAAAATGCCGGGAACAATGGGCTAGTAACCCCTTTTCCTGTAAAGATTACTAAAAAGAATAAGAAGAAAATTGTCAAAGTGGGAAGTCTGAATGTGCGTGGATGTTGTGCAGATGATAAAAAAGAGATGATTGTGGATGTTATGAATGAGAAGAAGCTGGATGTCCTGGCTTTAAGTGAAACAAAGCTGAAGGGGGTGGGAGAGTTTCAGTGGAGAGGAATAAATGGGATTAGGTCAGGGGTTTCAAATAGAGTTAGAGCTAAAGAAGGAGTAGCAATAATGTTGAAGGATAAGCTATGGCAGGAAAAGAGGGACTATAAATGTATTAATTCAAGGATTATGTGGAGTAAAATAAAGATTGGATGTGAAAAGTGGGTTATAATAAGCGTGTATGCACCTGGAGAAGAGAGAAGTGTAGAGGAGAGAGAGAGATTTTGGGAAATGTTGAGTGAATGCGTGGGGAGTTTTGAATCAAGTGTGAGAGTAATGGTGGTTGGGGATTTCAATGCTAAAGTGGGTAAAAATGTTATGGAAGGAGTAGTAGGTAAATTTGGGGTGCCAGGGGTAAATGTAAATGGGGAGCCTTTAATTGAGCTATGTGTAGAAAGAAATTTGGTAATAAGTAATACATATTTTATGAAAAAGAGGATAAATAAATATACAAGGTATGATGTAGCACGTAATGAAAGTAGTTTATTAGATTATGTATTGGTGGATAAAAGGTTGATAGGTAGGCTCCAGGATGTACATGTTTATAGAGGGGCAACTGATATATCGGATCATTATTTAGTTGTAGCTACAGTTAGAGTAAGAGGTAGATGGGAAAAGAGGAAGGTGGCAACAACAAGTAAGAGGGAGGTGAAAGTGTATAAACTAAGGGAGGAGGAAGTTCGGGTGAGATATAAGCGACTATTGGCAGAAAGGTGGGCTAGTGCAAAGATGAGTAGTGGGGGGGTTGAAGAGGGTTGGAATAGTTTTAAAAATGCAGTATTAGAATGTGGGGCAGAAGTTTGTGGTTATAGGAGGGTGGGGGCAGGAGGAAAGAGGAGTGATTGGTGGAATGATGAAGTAAAGGGTGTGATAAAAGAGAAAAAGGTAGCTTATGAGAGGTTTTTACAAAGCAGAAGTGTTATAAGAAGAGCAGAGTATATGGAGAGTAAAAGAAAGGTAAAGAGAGTGGTGAGAGAGTGCAAAAGGAGAGCAGATGATAGAGTGGGAGAGGCACTGTCAAGAAATTTTAATGAAAATAAGAAAAAATTTTGGAGTGAGTTAAACAAGTTAAGAAAGCCTAGGGAAAATATGGATTTGTCAGTTAAAAACAGAGTAGGGGAGTTAGTAGATGGGGAGATGGAGGTATTGGGTAGATGGCGAGAATATTTTGAGGAACTTTTAAATGTTAAGGAAGAAACAGAGGCAGTAATTTCATGCTCTGGTCAGGGAGGTATACCATCTTTTAGGAGTGAAGAAGAGCAGAATGTAAGTGTGGGGGAGGTACGTGAGGCATTACGTAAAATGAAAGGGGGTAAAGCAGCTGGAACTGATGGGATCATGACAGAAATGTTAAAAGCAGGGGGGATATAGTGTTGGAGTGGTTGGTACTTTTGTTTAATAAATGTATGAAAGAGGGGAAGGTACCTAGGGATTGGCAGAGAGCATGTATAGTCCCTTTATATAAAGGGAAAGGGGACTAAAGAGACTGTAAAAATTATAGAGGAATAAGCTTACTGAGTATACCAGGAAAAGTGTACGGTAGGGTTATAATTGAAAGAATTAGAGGTAAGACAGAATGTAGGATTGCGGATGAGCAAGGAGGTTTTAGAGTGGGTAGGGGATGTGTAGATCAGGTGTTTACATTGAAGCATATATGTGAACAGTATTTAGATAAAGATAGGGAAGTTTTTATTGCATTTATGGATTTAGAAAAGGCGTATGATAGAGTGGATAGAGGAGCAATGTGGCAGATGTTGCAAGTATATGGAATAGGTGGTAAGTTATTAAATGCTGTAAAGAGTTTTTATGAGGATAGTGAGGCTCAGGTTAGGGTGTGTAGAAGAGAGGGAGACTACTTCCCGGTAAAAGTAGGTCTTAGACAGGGATGTGTAATGTCACCATGGTTGTTTAATATATTTATAGATGGGGTTGTAAAGGAAGTAAATGCTAGGGTGTTTGGGAGAGGGGTGGGATTAAATTATGGGGAATCAAATTCAAAATGGGAATTGACACAGTTACTTTTTGCTGATGATACTGTGCTTATGGGAGATTCTAAAGAAAAATTGCAAAGGTTAGTGGATGAGTTTGGGAATGTGTGTAAAGGTAGAAAGTTGAAAGTGAACATAGAAAAGAGTAAGGTGATGAGGGTGTCAAATGATTTAGATAAAGAAAAATTGGATATCAAATTGGGGAGGAGGAGTATGGAAGAAGTGAATGTTTTCAGATACTTGGGAGTTGACGTGTCGGCGGATGGATTTATGAAGGATGAGGTTAATCATAGAATTGATGAGGGAAAAAAGGTGAGTGGTGCGTTGAGGTATATGTGGAGTCAAAAAACGTTATCTATGGAGGCAAAGAAGGGAATGTATGAAAGTATAGTAGTACCAACACTCTTATATGGGTGTGAAGCTTGGGTGGTAAATGCAGCAGCGAGGAGACGTTTGGAGGCAGTGGAGATGTCCTGTTTAAGGGCAATGTGTGGTGTAAATATTATGCAGAAAATTCGGAGTGTGGAAATTAGGAGAAGGTGTGGAGTTAATAAAAGTATTAAGTCAGAGGGCAGAAGAGGGGTTGTTGAGGTGGTTTGGTCATTTAGAGAGAATGGATCAAAGTAGAATGACATGGAAAGCTTATAAATCTATAGGGGAAGGAAGGCGGGGTAGGGGTCGTCCTCGAAAGGGTTGGAGAGAGGGGGTAAAGGAGGTTTTGTGGGTAAGGGGCTTGGACTTCCAGCAAGCGTGCGTGAGCGTGTTAGATAGGAGTGAATGGAGACGAATGGTACTTGGGACCTGACGATCTGTTGGAGTGTGAGCAGGGTAATATTTAGTGAAGGGATTCAGGGAAACCGGTTATTTTCATATAGTCGGACTTGAGTCCTGGAAATGGGAAGTACAATGCCTGCACTTTAAAGGAGGGGTTTGGGATATTGGCAGTTTGGAGGGATATGTTGTGTATCTTTATATGTGTATGCTTCTAGACTGTTATATTCTGAGCACCTCTGCAAAAACAGTGATAATGTGCGAGTGTGGTGAAAGTGTTGAATGATGATGAAAGTATTTTCTTTTTGGGGATTTTCTTTCTTTTTTGGGTCACCCTGCCTCGGTGGGAGACGGCCGACTTGTTGAAAAAAAAAAAAAAAAAAAAAAACTAGAGTTCAAATGACCATTCAAACCTTGAAAGCCCTGAACTGCCGAAAATACTATGCAGAACCAGGAGCTTTACATATATACTCTCAAATGTCATTCAGTTTTGTGTAAGCTTTGTACCTTGTGGAAATCAACTATTATTATTTTTTATCATTATTATTATTATACACAAAGTCCAGCTAACCAGTTTATTTGAATTTCCTTATACATATTACCCAGCTCACACTCAAAGAGAACAAAGAGTCCCTTAACCCTTTGAGGGTCGACAGGCCCTCTCCGAAACTCGTTCTCAGGGTCGGCCAAATTTAAAAAAAGAAAAAAATTATTTTCTCTTATGAAAAGATAGAGAATCTTTTCCCGATCATAACGACACCAAAAGTTTGAAATTTGATTGAAAACTTACGGAATTATGCTCTCGCAAAGTTAGCGGTCTCGGCGATGTTTACGGATCGGCGATTTTGCCCACTTTGAGCCCCATTTTCGGCCAATTTCACTGTACTAGTCGACAAAAAACATGAATATTTCGCTAGAACTCCATTTTTTCTATCGAATGGGTGCAAGAAACCACCCATTTATAAATTCAACTATCCAGTACAGTGGTCAGAATTTAGCAATTTTGCCAATTTCACACAAATTTCAAAAGATGCCAATTTCGGAATAGGGTCCAGAATAAACAAGAAAGACATTCCTGGCACTAAAATGACATTTCCTCTAGTCATTAGTCACGTCTCAAGGCCCCTCTTATATTCTTTTGCTTTCTACTTTGAATTTTTATTCTCACAAAAAATATAAGATTTACTGTTATGCAGACTACTGCATTAGTGTAAAAAATTGTATAAATATTATTGGTGCACTTGTGAAAGAATATTAGACTCACCAGTTGACGTGTATTGCACGCTTGGCACGATTTGTTTACTTTTGAAGTTTGGTAAAAATCGAACATTTCTGCTACTTTGAGCTCAATTTCAAGGCACCTTTCATTGTAAAACCAGTCAAAATCATCTCAATTTCAGTAATATGTCTTCCATTCTATAAAATGAGACCAAGAAAACTAGAATACAACAATAAATACCATACGAAAATACACTGCAAAGTCGCTGATTTATTAAAAAAAAATGGTCAAAGTTTTTTTTTTCTCATTATGCACTGTGTGCTGCAGGATTTTTTTTAGACTGTGCACACTGACCACATAGACCCATTCTTTCATATAAAGGCCTACCAGCTTTCTCCCACTAGATTTGAGGCCGCTAGAATTTATGAGTACTAGTACGTCAAAAACCCCTACGCGTAAGACGTACTAGTACGACGAAAACCCTCAAAGGGTTAAAAAAACACTTGTCTCCACTCATGATAATAATGAAGGATGAGGTTAATCATAGAATTGATGAAGGAAAAAAGGTGAGTGGTGCGTTGAGGTATATGTGGAGTCAAAAAACGTTATCTATGGAGGCATAGAAGGGAATGTATGAAAGTATAGTAGTGCCAACACTCTTATATGGGTGTGAAGCTTGGGTTGTGAATGTTGCAGCGAGGAGGCGGTTGCAGGCTGTGGCATGCAAAGAGTACGTAACCTTTATTCGGCGCATGGACACACCCTCATTTACAGGCTATCTCCCCCAACCAGCGAACCAGGTTGCTAAGAGTTGATGATGGGGCCCCATCGTTCAACTAGTGACCAGGTTCTAGCCAATAAGAAGGTGGGATTGACAATCGCAGAGGTTATGTGGATACCGCTCTCCTGTCTGCCCTTGTCATTCCCACTCTAGAGCTGGTTGAAGCACGGTGTGCTATCTTGTGGCTTCTATTTCTGCCTTGCTTACCGTGGAGTGCACTATATTTATCACTGTAAATAGTGTACATATTGCTGTTCTAAATTGGTGAAGGATAATATAAGTCTAAACTTTTTCTACTGTGTTTATTTGCTCCCATTACACCTGGGATAACAGGCCATTTGAAATCCTAGGTTGTAATATGGGGGCCTGTCCGAGAGCTGGACTTAGAGAAACGGTTGAGCTTAGGGTGAAGCTTGTAGCAGGAACATTGTGTAGCTTGCTGTTTCGCTTCGCTTTACAAATTTTGCGTGGCAGTTGCTTATGATCAGCCTTGCTATTGGGTGATCGTTCAACAGCTCGCTACTAGCTTGTTCAGTGTGCTCGCTTCGCTACGGTCAATCTTGTGTGCAGTCGGCTTTGCTTGTATGCGTATTCGGCAATCGTACTGTGCATAGCTAAGCGTGTTCTGCAAATTAACGTGTTACGTTGGGGTATTCGTACTGTGCATAGCGAATAACTTATGCCACCTAGACGAGTCAGACGCCTGGTGTCGGCATATACTTTGCATAACCTACCTAAATTGTCCCTACAGCGCTGTTGGCAAATTGCTCGTTCCATTGGCATTCCCTATAAACGCACTCTTACAGCTGCGCAACTGCGTTCACTTATTGCTGACATACTTATTGAAGAAGAGATGGCACATCAAACTCCTCCCTCTACGGGAGCTAGGGCAAAAACTACTATGTTCTCGCAGGAGGAAGATGATATACCTACGGAGCAAAATGGTCAGTATAGTGCAGCTGGGTTGTCTCAGGGTGAATCAGCGTCGTTGGCACTTGAGCTGGCAAAAATCAATCTTGAGCAAACTAGGGAACAGAGAGCATTCGCAAGGGAAGAATTTGATAGGGAAAGAGAAAGGAGGCAGTTTTCGCATTCTGTAAACGATTTCAGTTTACAAAAAGCAGTACAGCTTGTTCCCCGCTTCAATGAGGCCGAACCAGAGCAATTTTTCGAAAGCTTCGAAAATCAGGCTCGAGCCTTGAGGTGGCCGGAACAGCACTGGGCAGCGTTGGTTCATACAGCATTATTGGGTAAGGCACAGGAATTTACGTCGGTATTAACTGACGCTGAATTCTCTGATTATCAAGTAGTGAAGACCACAGTGTTGGGAGCATATACATGTATCCCAGCTAAATATCGTAAGACCTTCAAATTGAACAGGCGGCAGCTTGGTCAATCCCTGGTGGACTTTGTGAGACAGCAAACCAAAGCTTTTACCAGCTGGTATAAAGCGAGTGGTGTCTCTAACTTTGAGGAGCTGGTGCAGCTTATTCTGATTGATAACCTGCTGGAGTCTGTGGGACCAGAGGTTCGTGTCTTTCTGCAGGATCGTGACTTAACCACTGCATTGGAGGCGGCCAGGTTGGCTGATACCTTCGAAACGAACCGCTCCTTGTCCGAGCGGTCCTGTCTCTCTTTTCAACAGTCTGGCGTGAGCAGAGATCGACAACATTGGAGAATGAAGTGCCAGCAGGAGGGAGAGCGTCTACGTCATCCAAATAAGTCACCTGGTGAGCCACGCTTCTCAACATATGGTCCCCCTGCGGAGAGGCAAACTACTTATGGAGCATCTCGACAACAATATCCAGAGAGGCACCAGCCAGAACGACACCACTTGCAACGTCATCAGGGAGTAAAGGGCAAGCCTGTCGTCTGCTTCAGATGCAATAAAGTAGGTCACATCAGTTCCAACTGCCCTCAAAAACCTCAACCCATCGGGAAAATCTCTAATATCCCTAGTAACATGTCCCCTAGAGAAGTAGAAAAAGGTATGGCCCCTTATTATTGCGAAAGTCTTATTTCCCTTCAGGAAAACTCAGAACCAACTAAAGTAAATACCTTTAGAGATACTGGAGCATATTGCTCACTTGTCAGAGAAGGAATATTACCCCTTTCAGAGAATACTTCCTTGAATTCCTCAGTTTTATTGGAAGCTTACGGAGGAGCTATATATTCAGTTCCTTTGCATAAAATTTATGTACAGTGCAAATATTACACTGGGTACTTGACTGTAGGTATCTCAAAAGGATTTCCCATGAAAAATGCCATGTTATTACTGGGTAATAACATTACTACTGTTACTTCGTGTCCTGAACCTATAATGATTAATGCTTCTCCAGTGTTGGCCATAACTCGGGCAACATCCCAAGGGTTGTCTGGGGAGAATGTTGACCTATCCTTGGACGACTCCGATCTCGGAATAGCCACGTTGTTTTATGAGACACACCGGCCGGAGTCTCGTAAATCAAGTGAACAGACCCCGATCAAGCCTTCCTATTCCCAGGTTGCAGGATTCCCAGATGTCTCTGTTTCCATGCCCGAGGGACTGTCCTTCCGGGAGGAACAACGAAAGGACCCTTCTTTAAAATTCGCTTTTGAGGCAGCCATGGGTAAATCCTCTTTGGGTCATCCAGTCAAGTATGAAGTTAAAAATGATTATTTGGTATGCACTGAGACTGGTAAGGAGATAGAGGGCCGGCAATTATACGACAGGTTAGTGGTTCCAACCAAGTATAGACCTCAGATATTAAATATAGCTCATAATACGTCATTAGGAGGTCACTTAGGAATTACAAAAACCTTGTATAGAATCACAAAAGAATTTTATTGGCCAAAATTAAAGAAAGATGTGAAGAATCATATTAGGTGTTGCCGAGAATGTCAGCAAGTTGGGAAACCTGGACATTCCATTAAACCTGCACCTCTCCAACCCATACCTGCTGATGGAGAACCTTTTGCAGATTTAATTATAGATTGTGTAGGTCCACTACCTAAGTCAAAGTCTGGAAATCAGTATTTATTTACAATTATGGATAAAGTAACCAGATATCCTGAAGCAATCCCTATGCGTAGTATCAATACTAAAGCTATTCTCAAAGCTTTAACAAAATTCATTTCTTGTTTTGGCATTCCTAAAACTATACAAAGTGATCAAGGTACTAACTTCACTGCCAAAGCATTTAGGGAAGTATTAACTAGGTTAGGGATAATTCACAACTTATCCACTGCCTATCACCCTCAGTCCCAAGGCGCCTTGGAAAGATTCCACCAAACATTAAAAACAATGATGAGAAGTTTTTGCATGCACTTTCCGACAGATTGGGATGAATCTCTACCGTTGTTGCTATTCTCAGTACGAGAGACGGTGCAAGAGTCTACAGGGTATAGTCCGTTTGAGCTGATCTTTGGGCACAATGTACGAGGTCCTCTTCGGGTGCTCAAAGAAGGATGGATGGGAGAAGACGTAAGCTCAGCACTCTACAACCCGTCTTCAAGGTTGCAGGTGGCACGTGAGTTAGCCACGGCTAACCTAAAGATAGCTCAAAGTAAGATGAAACAGAGGTATGACAAAAGTGCACAATTCCGCTCCTTCCATCCAGGAGACAAGGTGTTGGTGCAGGAACCTATACCTGGCCACACCTTGAAAGCTAGATTTACGGGACCTATGCAGATAGTAAGTAGATTATCTGATTTAAATTATGTGGTAGCTCCCATTGGTAAGACCTCAAAAACAAAAACTTACCACATTAATCAAATCAAGGCCTTTCATACACCAGATAAAGTCCCAGTAATGACTCTGTCCTCTACCTCTGAGGACGACTCTGACTCTTTGCACTCTATCTCTGAAATTAATACTAAACTTTCCAATTCTGTCCTCCTCAAGGATCCTAGCCCTTTAATGGATGGATTATCTGAAATACAAGCAACCAATTTAACTGAGCTTCTACAGTCATATCCTAATATTTTTTCGGATGTGCCGAAAAAATGTACGTTAGGTTACCATGATGTAGATGTGGGAAAATCTAAACCAATTAAACTCTCCCCCTACAGAGCTAATCCTGAAAAGCAAAGGCTACTTCAGCAGGAAGTAGACTTCTTGTTAGAACATGGTTTAGTGGAGGAGTCATCTAGTCCATGGGCTTCACCGTGCATCCTAGTAAAGAAGGCTGATGGAGGGTTTCGTATGTGCACAGACTACCGTAAAGTGAACGAGGTCACAATTACAGATGCTTACCCTCTTCCTCGTCTGGATGACGTAATTGACTTTGTGGGTAAGGCTACTTTTGTGTCCAAATTAGATCTCCTTAAAGGTTACTATCAGGTACCTTTGACAGATAAGGCGAAGGAAATCTCTGCCTTCGTAATTCCAGGAGGTCATTATCAGTATACAGTTACCCCCTTCGGAATGAAAAATTCCCCCTCTTCATTCCAGAAACTCATCCATCAGGCTATTAAAGGACTTGAAGGCACGGCAGCATACCTAGATGATATTGTTGTGGTGTCTGATACTTGGGATCAACACCTACTTAGACTTAAAGCTCTGTTTGAGACCTTTAAGAATTCCCAATTAACAGTTAATTTATCTAAATCTTCCTTTGGCCAGGCCACTATCACTTTTCTAGGCCATGAAGTAGGTAGTGGTAATGTTGCACCTAAACTTGCTAAAGTTCTTTCGATTAAAGATTATCCAGTTCCTCATGATAGGAAATCTCTTCAACGTTTCCTAGGCATGATAGGATTTTACAGAAGATTCTGTAAGAATTTCTCAGATATTGTAGCCCCTCTTACCTCTCTTACCAGTCATAAAGTTCCCTTTAATTGGACGTCAGATTGTAACACTGCTTTTAATAAAGCAAAAAGATTATTGTGCTCTGCACCCATTCTCCTGTCTCCAGACTTCTCCAAACCTTTTTCATTACAGGTTGATGCTTGTGAGTCTGGGGTTGGGGCGGTACTATTACAAATCGGGAACAAGGAGTTGCAGCCTGTAGCATACTTTTCAGCCAAGTTCCAGCCACATCAGAGAGCTTACTCTACCATTGAAAAAGAAGCCCTCGCGCTGGTACTGGCTTTGGAACATTTCGATGTTTATGTGGGCCAGACATCGCAGGTGGTCACAGTCTACAGTGATCACAACCCGTTAGTCTATCTCCAAGCCATGAAGAATCACAACACAAGGCTTATGCGTTGGACGCTCAGGCTGCAGCCCTACAATTTCAAAATTCAGTACATTGCCGGCAAAGAAAATGTGTTGGCAGACTCTTTGTCAAGAGTCTAGTTTAATATTTTATTTAGGTTAGGATGTATTTGTGGTAACCCCCCTTTCAAGCTCTTTTTTTTTATCCCCTGATGTGGGGGTTTTTTTTTAGTGAGGGGATACGGGCTACCGTCCGCTTGTATCTTGGACCTATGTTGGCCTATCTGACTGCTGTCTCACTCTGAGTTTAGGGTTTGGCTTTTGGTCACTAGGAAAGCTGAGCTCTATCTAAGAGTGGGATGGTGGAGAGGATAGGCGGTCCCATTATTTTGTGCCATGGCGGCACGGTTACCACTGGGAGGTGGCAGCCTAATCCTGAGCCTTCTCGGGGGTGGGGGTGTGGCATGCAAAGAGTACGTAACCTTTATTCGGCGCATGGACACACCCTCATTTACAGGCTATCTCCCCCAACCAGCGAACCAGGTTGCTAAGAGTTGATGATGGGGCCCCATCGTTCAACTAGTGACCAGGTTCTAGCCAATAAGAAGGTGGGATTGACAATCGCAGAGGTTATGTGGATACCGCTCTCCTGTCTGCCCTTGTCATTCCCACTCTAGAGCTGGTTGAAGCACGGTGTGCTATCTTGTGGCTTCTATTTCTGCCTTGCTTACCGTGGAGTGCACTATATTTATCACTGTAAATAGTGTACATATTGCTGTTCTAAATTGGTGAAGGATAATATAAGTCTAAACTTTTTCTACTGTGTTTATTTGCTCCCATTACACCTGGGATAACAGGCCATTTGAAATCCTAGGTTGTAATAGTCATTTAGAGAGAATGGATCAAAGTAGAATGACATGGAGAGCATTTAAATCTGTAGGGGAAGGAAGGCGGGGTAGGGGTCGTCCTTGAAAAGGTTGGAGGGAGGGGGTAAGGGAGGTTTTGTGGGCGAGGGGTTTGGACTTCCAGCAAGCGTGTGTGAGCGTGTTAGATAGGAGTGAATGGAGACGAATGGTATTTGGGACCTGACGATCTGTTGTAGTGTGAGCAGGGTAATGTTTAGTGAAGGGATTCAGGGAAACCGGTTATTTTTATATAGCCAGACTTGAGTCCTGGTAATGGGAAGTACAATGCCTGCACTCTAAAGGAGGGGTTCGGGATATTAGCAATCTGGAAGGATATGTTGTGTATCTTTATACGTATATGCTTTTAAGCTGTTGTGTTCTGAGCACCTCTGCAAAAACAGTGATTATGTGTGAGTGAGGTGAAAGTGTTGAATGATGATGAAAGTATTTTCTTTTTGGGGATTTTCTTTCTTTTTTTTGGGTCACTAAAAAAAAAAAAAAAAAAAAAAAAAGTTGAGCAATTAATTGTGCTATAAAAAGTAAAATAATATGAGGTAGTTGGTACTAGCTAGCAAAAGAGTTTTGGGACTCGCACAATAATGTAATTGGAATATACACTAATTGCACACACAATATAAAAGGGACTAAAAAAAGTAGTGGGGACTAAAAAGAGTAGCCGGACTTGAGTCCTGGAAATGAGAAGCACAATGCCCACACTTTAAAGGTAGGGTTTGGGATACTGGCAGTTTGGAGGGACGTCTAAGTTGTCGTATCTGAGCGCCTTTGCAAAGATAGTGATTATATATGAGTGATGGTGAAAATGTTGAATGATGAAAGTTTTTTCTCTCTTTTTGGGTTTTTCTTTCTTTCTGGGTCACCCTGTCTCAGTGGAAAACAGCCGATGTGTTAAAAAATGTATATTGTATATAGACTTAGCTGACATCAGTGCCATACTATATAAAAAGCCTGTTCTTTTTTAACACATCGGCCATCTCCCAGTGAGACAAGGTGACCCCCCCCCCCCCCCCCCCCCAAAAAAAAAAAAAAAAAAAAAAATCACCATCATTCATATATAATCAGTTTTTGCAAAGGTGCCCAGATATAACAGTTCAGATGTTACTCCAAAAAGCCAATATTCCAAACCCTTCCTTTAAAGTCCAGGCACTGTCCTGCCCACAACACTGCATTTCAGGCAAATTAGGTTAATTTTGCCCACAGGATGCAACCCATACCAGTTGGCTAACAGCCAGGTACCTATTAACTGCTAGGTGAATGGAGACTGCAGGTGTTTTAAGAAAACACACCCTAATGTTTCCACCTGTACTGGGAATTCAAACACAGACCTCACAGTTACATATATAAGTCATTCATATGCCATCTTTTTTTTTTTTTTTTTTAGTTTCACTATTATTCCACCAACCAGTTCTTTTCCCTCCAATACCTATCACATTAACAAATGACTAAGCATATCAGTCACTCCTCTGAGACTACATCTGTCCAAAAGTCTTAAACTTAAATGCTGTACTCCTTCACAGTCCAGCAGATTACCCTACTTACACACTTAATTATACCTCTTGTACTTGGTGCCTACTTATCATGATTTTTCATGCATTATGTGTTACTTATTATCAATGCACAACACTTTCTAACCATAATTAAAATGAAATTCTCTCACTATCCTTGTTTTATTACCTTCAGAAAAGGATTCTCAACCATTTCATAAAAAACAAGAATTTTTGGGAGGAAAATTCTTGAGATACTGTAGATAATTTTCAGATAGACGGTCTGGGCACTCAAAGGGTTCAGCAACAATTTTTAGCCTTAAGTAATGTATTAAACATAACATATCACAACAACCAACTACAATTACATTGTTATCATTTTTGTTTAAAATTTGAGTCCATTTTAGGGGTCCAAGGAATGTAACCATATTTTTCCTATATATTCTTCAGTTTATTTAAGATAATTTTTTTTTAGACACTATTTTCAAGAATGTAATTACTGTCTTAATCAACAGTTAATTGTAACTGTAAAGTGCTTTCTACAGCTACAAAATGGCCAGGAAGTAGAGATACTTACATTTACTTTCTGATCAGACTCAAGCTTTATCTGTGAAATTTCCTTAAATGAAGCCTCTTCTTGTGCAATTTTCTGATCATAAAGTGCCTTTTCCATCTTGGCTTTCAAGTCCTCTGTTTCTTCCTGAAACAAAAACATTAATATTTACAATTTAATAAATAATTCTCTACATCGAATTAAAATTAAAATATTTTTTTTATTTTCTTATAAGCCATACAAATTAGTTACAGCAGTTATACATTTGAACTGACTTTATTCTGAATCTATCTTATAATAGATATAATCTGATACAATATAAGGCTCAGGTTTTTCCTATTTTTAGTAATCTATACAGGAGAAGGGGTTACTAGCCCATTGCTCTTGGCATTTTCATTGACTTTTACAATACACATAGCTTATAGAGGAAAGATTCTTATTCCACTTCCCCATAGAGATGAAAGCAAATAATAAGAACAAGAACTCATCTGAGTTTTCTTTGATTTTATCTTAATAGTTCTTGGTCTTATTAATTTTCCTTTTATATCCATGGGGAAGTGGAATAAGAATCTTTCCTCCGTAAGCCATGCGTGTTGTAAAAGTCAACTAAAATGCCGGGAACAATGGGCTAGTAACCCCTTTTCCTGTAAAGATTACTAAAAAGAATAAGAAGAAGAAAATTGTCAAAGTGGGAAGTCTGAATGTGCGTGGATGTTGTGCAGATGATAAGAAAGAGATGATTGTGGATGTTATGAATGAGAAGAAGCTGGATGTCCTGGCTTTAAGTGAAACAAAGCTAAAGGGGGTGGGAGAGTTTCAGTGGAGAGGAATAAATGGGATTAGGTCAGGGGTTTCAAATAGAGTTAGAGCTAAAGAAGGAGTAGCAATAATGTTGAAGGATAAGCTATGGCAGGAAAAGAGGGACTATAAATGTATTAATTCAAGGATTATGTGGAGTAAAATAAAGATTGGATGTGAAAAGTGGGTTATAATAAGCGTGTATGCACCTGGAGAAGAGAGAAGTGTAGAGGAGAGAGAGAGATTTTGGGAAATGTTGAGTGAATGCGTGGGGAGTTTTGAATCAAGTGTGAGAGTAATGGTGGTTGGGGATTTCAATGCTAAAGTGGGTAAAAATGTTATGGAGGGAGTAGTAGGTAAATTTGGGGTGCCAGGGGTAAATGTAAATGGGGAGCCTTTAATTGAGCTATGTGTAGAAAGAAATTTGGTAATAAGTAATACATATTTTATGAAAAAGAGGATAAATAAATATACAAGGTATGATGTAGCACGTAATGAAAGTAGTTTATTAGATTATGTATTGGTGGATAAAAGGTTGATGGGTAGGCTCCAGGATGTACATGTTTATAGAGGGGCAACTGATATATCGGATCATTATTTAGTTGTAGCTACAGTTAGAGTAAGAGGTAGATGGGAAAAGAGGAAGGTGGCAACAACAAGTAAGAGGGAGGTGAAAGTGTATAAACTAAGGGAGGAGGAAGTTCGGGTGAGATATAAGCGACTATTGGCAGAAAGGTGGGATAGTGCAAAGATGAGTAATGGGGGGGTTGAAGAGGGTTGGAATAGTTTTAAAAATGCAGTATTAGAATGTGGGGCAGAAGTTTGTGGTTATAGGAGGGTGGGTGCAGGAGGAAAGAGGAGTGATTGGTGGAATGATGAAGTAAAGGGTGTGATAAAAGAGAAAAAGGTAGCTTATGAGAGGTTTTTACAAAGCAGAAGTG
Source organism: Cherax quadricarinatus (assembly GCF_038502225.1). Taxonomy (NCBI): domain Eukaryota; kingdom Metazoa; phylum Arthropoda; class Malacostraca; order Decapoda; family Parastacidae; genus Cherax; species Cherax quadricarinatus. The sequence goes on from NC_091358.1 coordinate 5,732,422, forward strand.
TTATAAGAAGAGCAGAATATATGGAGAGTAAAAGAAAGGTAAAGAGAGTGGTGAGAGAGTGCAAAAGGAGAGCAGATGATAGAGTGGGAGAGGCACTGTCAAGAAATTTTAATGAAAATAAGAAAAAATTTTGGAGTGAGTTAAACAAGTTAAGAAAGCCAAGGGAAAATATGGATTTGTCAGTTAAAAACAGAGTAGGGGAGTTAGTAGATGGGGAGATGGAGGTATTAGGTAGATGGCGAGAATATTTTGAGGAACTTTTAAATGTTAAGGAAGAAACAGAGGCAGTAATTTCATGCACTGGTCAGGGAGGTATACCATCTTTTAGGAGTGAAGAAGAGCAGAATGTAAGTGTGGGGGAGGTACGTGAGGCATTACGTAAAATGAAAGGGGGTAAAGCAGCTGGTACTGATGGGATCATGACAGAAATGTTAAAAGCAGGGGGGGATATAGTGTTGGAGTGGTTGGTACTTTTGTTCAATAAATGTATGAAAGAGGGGAAGGTACCTAGGGATTGGCGGAGAGCATGTATAGTCCCTTTATATAAAGGGAAAGGGGACAAAAGAGATTGTAAAAATTATAGAGGAATAAGCTTACTGAGTATACCAGGAAAAGTGTACGGTAGGGTTATAATTGAAAGAATTAGAGGTAAGACAGAATGTAGGATTGCGGATGAGCAAGGAGGTTTCAGAGTGGGTAGGGGATGTGTAGATCAAGTGTTTACATTGAAGCATATATGTGAACAGTATTTAGATAAAGGTAGGGAAGTTTTTATTGCATTTATGGATTTAGAAAAGGCATATGATAGAGTGGATAGAGGAGCAATGTGGCAGATGTTGCAAGTATATGGAATAGGTGGTAAGTTATTAAATGCTGTAAAGAGTTTTTATGAAGATAGTGAGGCTCAGGTTAGGGTGTGTAGAAGAGAGGGAGACTATTTCCCGGTAAAAGTAGGTCTTAGACAGGGATGTGTAATGTCACCATGGTTGTTTAATATATTTATAGATGGGGTTGTTAAGGAAGTAAATGCTAGGGTGTTTGGGAGAGGGGTGGGATTAAATTATGGGGAATCAAATTCAAAATGGGAATTGACACAGTTACTTTTTGCTGATGATACTGTGCTTATGGGAGATTCTAAAGAAAAATTGCAAAGGTTAGTGGATGAGTTTGGGAGTGTGTGTAAAGGTAGAAAGTTGAAAGTGAACATAGAAAAGAGTAAGGTGATGAGGGTGTCAAATGATTTAGATAAAGAAAAATTGGATATCAAATTAGGGAGGAGGAGTATGGAAGAAGTGAATGTTTTCAGATACTTGGGAGTTGACGTGTCGGCGGATGGATTTATGAAGGATGAGGTTAATCATAGAATTGATGAGGGAAAAAAGGTGAGTGGTGCATTGAGGTATATGTGGAGTCAAAAAATGTTATCTATGGAGGCAAAGAAGGGAATGTATGAAAGTATAGTAGTACCAACACTCTTATATGGGTGTGAAGCTTGGGTGGTAAATGCAGCAGCGAGGAGACGGTTGGAGGCAGTGGAGATGTCCTGTTTAAGGGCAATGTGTGGTGTAAATATTATGCAGAAAATTCGGAGTGTGGAAATTAGGAGAAGGTGTGGAGTTAATAAAAGTATTAGTCAGAGGGCAGAAGAGGGGTTGTTGAGGTGGTTTGGTCATTTAGAGAGAATGGATCAAAGTAGAATGACATGGAAAGCATATAAATCTATAGGGGAAGGAAGGCGGGGTAGGGGTCGTCCTCGAAAGGGTTGGAGAGAGGGGGTAAAGGAGGTTTTGTGGGTAAGGGGCTTGGACTTCCAGCAAGCGTGCGTGAGCGTGTTAGATAGGAGTGAATGGAGACGAATGGTACTTGGGACCTGACGATCTGTTGGAGTGTGAGCAGGGTAATATTTAGTGAAGGGATTCAGGGAAACCGGTTATTTTCATATAGTCGGACTTGAGTCCTGGAAATGGGAAGTACAATGCCTGCACTTTAAAGGAGGGGTTTTGGGATATTGGCAGTTTGGAGGGATATGTTTGTGTATCTTTATATGTGTATGCTTCTAGACTGTTGTATTCTGAGCACCTCTGCAAAAACAGTGATAATGTGCGAGTGTGGTGAAAGTGTTGAATGATGATGAAAGTATTTTCTTTTTGGGGATTTTCTTTCTTTTTTGGGTCACCCTGCCTCGGTGGGAGACGGCCGACTTGTTGAAAAAAAAAAAAAAAAAAAAAAAAAAAAAAAAGAACTATTAAGAAAAAAATAGAGGAAAACTCAGATGAGTGTGTATACATATATGTGTATATGCATGTGTATATATACACATGTAAGTGGAAGTAGCAAGATACACCTGTTATCCTGTGTGTTTATGAGATAGAAAAAAAGACACCAGCACTTCTACCATCATGTAAAATTACAAATTTCCGTCTTTCACTCATTTGGCAAAGCAGTAGTGAGATTAACATGTTTTACCTGGAGAGGGTTTCGTAGGTCAATGCCCCTGCGGCTCGGTCTGAGACCAGGCCTAGTGATGGATCAGGGTCTGATCAACCAGGCTGTTAAGAACAAAGAAAGCCACTACCATGCCTGATCATTTGGGCAGACTAATCCTAATGCTTACAGACTACTTAAAACCAGACATAGGTTATGAAGTGGTAAATTTTAATTATTCATTATTTTATATTATTATAAAAGAGAGGTAACCAAAAAATTTATAATTATTAAGATTTATACTAGAGAGGTACAAGAAACGAAAAAAAATATTACAATTAGAACAATTTACAATATTACAACAGTACAAATTGTTTTACATGATGGTAGGATTGCTGGTGTCTTGTCTGTCTCATAAATATGCAAGATTACAGGTACGTCTTGCTACTTCTACTTACACTTAGGTCACACTAAACATACATGTACACATTTATTTATACACACTCATCTGAGTTTTCCTTGATTTTATCTTAATAGTTCTTGTTCTTATTACTTTTCCTTTTATATCCATGGGGAAGTGGAATAAGAATCTTTTCTCCGTAAGCCATGTGTGTTGTAAAGTCAACTAAAATGCCGGGAACAATGAGCTAGTAACCCCTTTTCCTGTAATAATTACTAAAAAGAATAAGAAGAAAATTGTCAAAGTGGGATGTCTGAATGTGCGTGGATGTTGTGCGAATGATAAGAAAGAGATCATTGTGGATGTTATGAATGAGAAGCTGGATGTCCTGGCTTTAAGTGAAACAAAGCTGAAGGGGGTGGGAGAGTTTCAGTGGAGAGGAATAAATGGGACTAGGTCTGGGGTTTCTAATAGAGTTAGAGCTAAAGAAGGAATAGCAACAATGTTGAAGGATAAGTTATGGCAGGAAAAGAGGGACTATAAATGTATTAATTCAAGGATTATGTGGAGTAAAATAAAGGTTGGATGTGAAAAGTGGGTTATAGTAAGCGTATATGTACATTGAGAAGAGAGCTGTGTAGAGGAGAGAGAGAGATTTTGGGAAATGTTGAGTGAATGCATGGGGAGTTTTGAACCAAGTGTGAGAGTACTTGTGGTTGGGGATTTCAATGCTAAAGTGGGTAAAAATGTTGTGGAGGGAGTAGTAGGTAAATTTGGGGTGCCAGGGGTAAATGAAAATGGGATGCCTTTAATTGAGCTATGTTTAGAAAGAGGTTTGGTAATAAGTAATACATATTTTATGAAAAAGAGGATAAATAAATATACAAGGTATGATACACCACATAATGAAGGTAGTTTGTTAGATTATGTATTGGTGGATAAAAGGTTGATGGGTAGGCTCCAGGATGTACATGTTTATAGAGGGGCAACTGATATATCGGATCATTATCTAGTTGTAGCTACAGTTAGAGCATGAGGTAGATGGGAAAAGAGGAAAATGGCAACAACAAGTAAGAGGGAGGTGAAAGTGTATAAACTAAGGGAGGAGGAAGTTCGGGTGAGATATAAGCAACTATTGGCAGAAAGGTGGGCTAGTGCAAAGATGAGTAGTGGAGGGGTTGAAGAGGGGTGGAATAGTTTTAAAAATGTAGTATTAGAATGTGGGGCAGAAGTTTGTGGTTATAGAAGGGTGGGTGCAGGAGGAAAGAGGAGTGATTGGTGGAATGAAGAAGTAAAGGGTGTGAAAAAAGAGAAAAAGGTAGCTTATGAGAGGTTTTTACAAAGCAGAAGTGTTATAAGAAGAGTAGAGTATATGGAGAGTAAAAGAAAGATGAAGAGAGTGGTGAGAGAGTGCAAAAGGAGAGTAGATGATAGAGTGGGAGAGGCACTGTCAAGAAATTTTAATGAAAATAAGAAAAATTTTTGGAGTGAGTTAAACAAGTTAAGAAAGCCTATTGAACAAATGGATTTGTCAGTTAAAAACAGAGTAGGGGAGTTAGTAGATGGCGAGATGGAGGTATTGGGTAGATGGCGAGAATATTCTGAGGAACTTTTAAATGTCTATGAAGAAAGGGAGGGGGTAATTTTATGCACTGGCCAGGGATGTATACCATCTTTTAGAAGCGAAGAAGAACAAGATGTGAGTGTGGGGGATGTGCGTGAGGCATTACATAGAATGAAAGGGGGTAAAGCAGCTGGAACTGATGGGATCATGACAGAAATATTAAAAGCAGAGGGGATATAGTGTTCGAGTGGTTGGTATTTTTGTTTAATAAATGTATGAAAGAGGGGAAAGGTACCTAGGGATTGGCAGAGAGCGTGTATAGTCCCTTTATATAAAGGGAAGGGGGACAAGAGAGATTGTAAAAATTATAGAGGAATAAGTTTACTAAGTATACCAGGAAAAGTGTACGGTAGGGTTATTAGAGGTTAGACAGAATATAGAATTGCGGTTGAGCAAGGAAGTTTTAGAGTGGATAGGGGATGTGTGGATCAAGTGTTTGCACTGAAGTATATATGTGAACAGTATTCAGATAAAGGTAGGAAGTTTTTATTGCATTTATGGATTTAGAAAAGGCATATGATAGAGAGGATAGGGGAGCAATGTGGCAGATGTTGCAAGTATATGGAACAGGTGGTAAGTTACTAAATGCTGTTAAGAGTTTTTATGAGGACAGTGAGGATCAGGTTAGGGTGTGTAGAAGAGAGGGAGACTACTTCCCGGTAAAAGTAGGTCTTAGACAGGGATGTGTAGTGTCACCATGGCTGTTTAATATATTTATAGATGGGTCAAAAAAGAAGTAAATGCTAGGGTGTTTGGGAGAGGGGTGGGATTAAATTATGGGGAATCAAATACAAAATGGAAATTGACCCAGTTACTTTTTGCTGATGATACTGTGCTAATGAGAGATTCTAAAGAAAAAATGCAAAGATTAGTGGACAAATTTGGGAGTGTTTGTAAAGGTAGAAAGTTGAAAGTGAACATAGAAAAGAGTAAGGTGATGAGGGTATCAAGTGATTTAGATAAAGAAAAAATGGATATCAAATTGGGGAGGAGAAGTGTGGAAGAAGTGAATGTTTTCAGATATTTGGGAGTTGACGTGTCAGCGGAGGGATTTATGAAGGATGAGGTTAATCATAGAATTGATGAAGGAAAAAAGGTGAGTGGTGCATTGAGGTATATGTGGAGACAAAAAATGTTATCTATGGAGGCAAAGGGAATGTATGAAAATATAGTAGTACCAACACTCTTATATGGGTGTGAGGCTTGGGTTGTAAATGCAGCAGCGAGGAGGCGGCTGGAGGCAGTGGAGATGTCCTGTCTAAGGGCAATGTGTGGTGTAAATATTATGCAGAAAATTCGGAATGTGGAAATTAGGAGGTGTGGAGTTAATAAAAGTATTAGTCAGAGGGCTGATGAGGGGTTGTTGAGGTGGTTTGGTCATTTAGAGAATGGATCAAAGTAGAATGACATGGAGAGTGTGTAAATCTGTAGGGAAAGGAAGGCAGGGTAGGGGTTGTCCTCGAAAAGGTTGGAGGGAGTTGGTAAGAGAGGTTTTTGTGGGCGAGGGGCTTGGACTTCCAGCAAGTGTGTGTGAGTGTGTTAGATAGGAGTGAATGGAGACGAATGGTATTTGGGACATGATGAGGTGTTGGAGTGTGAGCAGGGTAATATTTAGTGGAGGGATTCAGGGAAACTGGTTATTTTATATAGCCAGACTTGAGTCCTGGAAATGGGAAGTACAATGCCTGCACTTTAAAAAAGGGGTTTAGGATATTGGCAGTTTGGAGGGATATGTTGTGTATCTTTATATGTAGGTTGGTAGACAGCAACCACCCAGAGAGGTACTACCATCCTGCCAAGTGAGTGTAAAACGAAAGCCTGTAATTGTTTTACATGATGGTAGGATTGCTGGTGTCTTTTTTTCTGTCTCATGAACATGCAAGATTTCAGGTACGTCTTGCTACTTCTACTTACATTTAGGACACACTACACATATATGTACAAGCATATATATACACATCCCTCTGGGTTTTCTGCTATTTTCTTTCTAGTTCTTGTTTATTTCCTCTTATCTCCATGGGGAAGTGGAACAGAATTCTTCCTCCGTAAGCCATGCGTGTTGTAAGAGGCGAATAAAATGCCGGGAGCAAGGGGCTAGTAACCCCCCCTTCTGTATAAATTACTAAATTTGAAAAGAGAAACTTTTGTTTTCCTTTTTGGGCCACCCTGCCTCAGTGGGATACGGCCGGTTTATTTATTTATTTATTTATTTAGTAATTTTAGCATACATACAGAGGTACAAAAAAATACAGGTAAGAGCAGCATGCCAAAGCCACTTATATGCATAGCATTACGGGCTGGCTTAAAATTAACTTAAGATTAACTAAGCAATGATGAAATCAGTGATAAAACATTATTGTAAACAGATAACTATAAAGCACAAATGAGTATTACAAAGACAGGTCATATGGTTGCATGCACTGCTGTACATTCACTCGAATGGAGTATTCTGTTAGGTAGTGTATTTAAAAAAATAACAAAGTTAGATTGGGTCCTAGGTTTAACATTTGTGTGATATAATTGTGAGTAACATATAGGATATACAATTTATAAGGTTCAGTTATTCAGTATTTATTTGGTTTTGAGTGAGTAAGTGATCTTTGAGAAGAGACTTGAATTTATAAACAGGTAGTGTTTCTTTTATATTTACAGGTAATGAATTCCAGATTTTAGGGCCTTTTATGTGCATTGAGTTTTTGCATAGCGTGAGATGGACACGAGGAACATCAAAGAGTGATCTGTGCCTTGTGTTATGGTCATGTGTTCTGTTGAGGTTGGCAAGGAGATGTTTGAGGGGAGGGTTAATATCAGAGTTAAGTGTTCTATGTATGTAATAGGTGCTAATAGGTGTTGAAAGAAGAAGAAAGACTTCTAAACTGTTGTATTCTGAGCACCTCTGGAAAAACAGTGATTGTGTGAGTGAGGTGAAAGTGTTGAATGACAACGAAAGTATTTTCTTTTTGGGGATTTTCTTTTTGGGTCACCCTGCCTCAGTTGAATTTTTGACCGATTTAGTTGTCTTGACTTGGAAAGTGCATAAATCTCCCATAGAGGGAAAGCAGGGTAGGGGTCGTCCTAGGAAAGGATGGAGGGAGGGTAAACGAGGTATCGTGTGTAAGGGACCTGGAGATGCAGCAAGCATGTGTGAACATGTTAGATAGGAATGGAGACAAATGATTTTTGGGATGTAATGAGCTGCTGGAGTATATGCAAGGTATTTGAGATATTTACTGTTTAGAGGGACAGCTAAACTGTCTTATCTGCATGCTTCTGGCAAAACAGTGATAAGTGTAAAATAATGGTGAAAGTTTCTTCTTCAGGTCACCCTGCATTTGGTAGGAGACGGTTAGCTGGTTAAAAGAAGTAAAAACTTAGAAGAAAGCAACTAATTATGTGACTGAATTTCAGGCAAACTATTCATAAGGCTTTAATACTACTTACTTCTAGCTCTAGTATGTAATTTAAGTCAGTACAGCTTGGGTAATTCACTACACTCATTAGTACAATGGGACAGGATGCAAATGAAATATTGGTCTATACCTGGAGAGGTTTTCGAGGGTCAATACCCCCATGGCTCAGTCTGAGACCAGGCCTCGTGGTGGATCAGGGTCTGATCAACCAGGCTGTTACTGCTGGCTGTGCGCAAACTGACATACGAACTACAGCCTGGCTGGTCAGGTACTGACTTTGGGTGTCTGTCCAGTGCTGTCTTGAAAACAGCCAGGGGTCTATTGGTAATCCTCCTTATGTATGCTGGGAGGCAGTTGAACAGTCTTGGGCCCCGGACACTTACTATGTTGTCTCTCAAGTGTACTCGTGGCACCCGTGTTTTTCATTGGGGGAATGTTGCATCTCCTGCTGAGTCTTTTGCTTTCATAGGGAGTTATTATTAAGTGCAAGTTTGGTACTAATCCCTCTAGGATTTTTCCAAGTGTATATTATCATGTATCTCTCTCGTCTGCATTCCAGAGAATACAAATCAAGGGTCTTCAACTGTTCCCAGTAATTTAGGTGCCTTATCATACTTATGTGTGCCGTGAAAGTTCTGTGTACACTCTTCAGAAAATCAATTTCACCTGCCTTGAAGGAAGCAGTTAGTGTACAGCAGTATTCTAGCCTAGAGAGAACAAGCGATTTGAAGAGAAGCATCATGGGCTTGGCATCCCTAGTTTTGAAGGTTCTCAATATCCATCTTATCATTTTCCTAGCGGATGCAGTAGATACATTGTTCTGGTATTTGAAGGTGAGATCCTCTGACATTATCACTCCCAGGTCCTTCACATTACTTTTTGCTCTACTGTATGGTTAGAATTTGCTGTATACCCTGATACAGTTTTAATTTCTTCAAGTTTTCCATATCTTAGTTGAAATTTCTCTTCACTGAACTTCATATTGCTTTGATTGGCCCATTTGAAGATTTGGTTGATGTCCACCTGGAGTCTTGCGGTGTCTTTGATGGCGGTCACTGTCATGGTAATTCCAGTGTCATCCGCAAAGAAAGACACGGAGCTATGGCTTACATCTCTATTTATTTATTTATTTAGTAATTTTAGCATACATACAGAGGTAGGATAGGATGGGAGTGAGTACTGTGCCTTGTGGACAAGAGCTTTTCATCATAGCTGCCTCGGACTTTACTCTGTTTACTATTACTCTGTGTTCTATTTGTCGGGAAGTTATAGATCCATCTACCAACTTTTCCTGTTATTCCTTTATCACGTATTTTGTGCGCTATTACACTGTGGTCACACTTGTCTGTTTATACTATCCGAGATTTCTAAGATGATCATATTTTGTGTCTTGTTCATAAAGAATTCATTTGTGTAACAGCTCACTGAACACCGAGTCGTATTGGGACTTTAGTATCTCACTCACTTCTTGGCTGTCATCTGTTAATGTCCCATCTTGCCAAAGCAGAGGCCCAATACTGGATGTTGTTTTTCCCTTAGATTTGGCATAAGAGAAGTATTTTTTTTTTTCAATTTCCTTTATGGCTTTTAGTTCTTCCTGCAATTCTTGTCTCCTGTAAGATTCCTTCAGCTTATGTTTGATATTTGCAATTTCATTGACCAGTGCCTCCCTTCGTATTTCAGACACATTGGCCCCTCTCAGCAGCTCTGTGACTCTTCGCCTTCATCTGTATAGGAAGCGTCTCTCTCTTTCTAGTTTACATCTTCTCTTTCTTTTCCTAATGGAATGTGCCTTGAGCAGATCTCAAGAACCAGTTGTTTTTCTAGGCAAAGGTTTGGATATGTGTTGATTGGGGTATCTTCCCATCTTGTTTCATTTAGGACATGGTTAACTTGTTCCCAATGTATGTTTTTGTTACTGAAGTTGAATTTTGTGAAGACACCCTCATGAATGATCACATTTTGCTGGTCAGGAGCCCTGTGCATACATGTCTGTACCTCTATTATGTTGTGATCTGAGTGTATTGTCTTTGACACGGTTATATTACGTTTCAGATCGTCGTTGTCAGTGAAGATGAGGTCAATGGTATTTTCTAGTCTTGTAGGCTCTAATATTTGCTGGATTAAGATGAATTTGGTGCAGAGATTTAATAGCTAGTGTGTGTGTGTGAATTTTCACCTGAGATGCCTCCTGGGATGATCTCTGCTAAAATATTATTTGCTACACTCCTCCATATTAGGTGTCAGTTACAAATATATTACACCAACTTAACCCTTAAACTATCCAAACATAGATCTACGTTCACATGCGTAGTGCTCCAGAAGTAGATCTACGTTTTTTTTTTACTTAAAAAAAAAAAAGTAGATGAAAGTTTCTTTACACGCTTTCAAATGTAAGAAAAAAAGATATATATTTTTTACATACTTTCAGATGTTGAAAAAACGTAGATCTACGTTTGGACAGTTTAAGGGTTAACCCTTTGAGGGTTTCGGCCGTACTAGTATGGCTTACGACCCAGGGTTTTTGACGTACTAGTACGCCTAAATTCTAGCGCCCTCAAATCTAGTGGGAGAAAGCTAGTAGGCATACATATAAAAGAATGGGTCTATGTGGTCAGTGTGTGCAGTATAAAAAAAATCCTGCAGCACACAGTGCATAATGAGAAAAAAAAAACTTTGACCGTGTTTTTGGAATAAAACAGCGACTTTGCACAGTATTTTCGTATGGTATTTGTTATTGTATTCTAGTTTTCTTGGTCTCATTTTAAAGAATGGAAGACATATTACAGAAATTGAGATGATTTTGACTGGTTTTACAATTAAAAGTACCTTGAAATTGAGCTCAAAGTAGCAGAAATGTTCGATTTTTACCAAAGTTCAAAAGTAAACAAATCATGCTAAGCGTCCAATACACGTCAACTGGTGAGTCTAATATTCTTTCACAAGTGCGCTGATATTATTTATACCATTTCTACACTAATGCAGTAGTCTGCATAACAGTAAATCTTCTATTTTTTTAAGAATAAAAATTGAAAGTGGAAAGCCAAAGAAATATAAGAGGGGCCTGGGGATGTTACTAACAAACAGAGGAAATGATATTTTAGTGCCAGGAATGTCTTTCTTGTTTATTCTGGACCCTATTCGGAAAGTGGTATCTTTTGAAGTTTGTGTGAAATTGGCAAAATTGCTAAATTCTGACCACTGTATTGGATAGTTGAAATCAGTATATGGGTGGTTTCTTATACTCATTCAATAGAAAAAATGGAGTTCTAGAGAAATAGTTATGATTTTTGTCGAACTAGTACACAGGAATTGGCTGAAAATAGGGCTCAAAGTGGGCAAAATCGCCGATGTGTAAACATTGTCGAGACCGCTAACTTCGCGAGAGCATAATTCCGTAAGCTTTCCATCAAATTTCATACTTTTGGTGTCATTATGATCGGGAAAAGATTCTCTATCTTTTCATAATAAAAAATAATTTTTTTTTTAAAATTTGGCTGACCCTGAGAACAAGTCTCGGAGAGGGCCTGTCGACCCTAAAAGGGTTAATAATCTCTATTATATGGAGTGGCTGACTTTAAGTGGTGAAATCAAAGAATGAAAATTTTGAGACAGTTAACCCTTTCAGGATCCACAGGCCCTCTCACAGACTTGTTTTCAGGGTCAAAAAAAAAAAAAAAAAAAAAAAAAAAAAAAAAAAAAAAAAAAAAAAAAAAAAAAAAAAAAAAAAAAAAAAAAAAAATTATGAAAAATAGAGAATCTTTTCCCAATCATAATGGCACCAAAAGTATGAAATTTGATGGAAAACTTACGGAATTATGCTCTCGCGAAGTTAGCGGTCTCGACGATGTTTACGCATCGGCGATTTTGCCCACTTTGAGCCCTATTTTTGGCCAATTCCAATGTACTAGTCGACAAAAATAATAACTATTTTGCTAGAACTCCATTTTTTCTATCGAATGAGTACAAGAAACCACTAACTTACCAATTTCAACTATTCAATACAGTGCTCAGAATTTAGCAATTTTGCCAATTTCACACAAATTTCAAAAGATGCCAATTTCCAAATAGGGTCCAGAATAAACAAGAAAGACATTCCTGGCACTAAAATAACATTTCCTCTGTTCATTAGTCATGTCCCCACGCCCCTCTTACATTCTTTTGCTTTCCATTTTGAATTTTTATTCTCACAAAAAAATAGAAGATTTTCTGTTATGCAGACTACGGCATTAGTGTAGAAATGGTATAAATAATATTGGCGCACTTGTGAAAGAATATTAGACTCACCAGTTGACGTGTATTGGACGCTTAGCATGATTTGTTTACTTTTGAACTTTGGTAAAAATCGAACATTTCTGCTACTTTGAGCTCAATTTCAAGGTACTTTTAATTGTAAAACCAGTCAAAATCATCTCAATTTCTGTAATATGTCTTCCATTCTATACAATGAGACCAGGAAAACTAGAATACAACAATAAATACCATATGAAAATACAGTGCAGTCACTGTTTTAATCCAAAAACACAGCCAAAGTTTTTTTTTCTCATTATGCACTGTGTGCTGCAGGATTTTTTTTAAACTGCACACACTGACCACATAGACCCATTCTTTCATATGTAGGCCTACCAGCTTTCTCTCACTAGATTTGAAGGCGCTAGAATTTATGAGTACCAGTATGTCAAGGACCCTGGTGCGTAAGCTGTACTAGTACGGCCGAAACCCTGAAAGGGTTAATGGATTTAACACTTATGAGGTTTGACAGATGTTTTTTAATAATATTAATAAAGATGCAAAATAACCACAAAGGAAGTTGAATGATAACCTTAGGCCTTTTGTGTTGCAATTAACACATCATTAGGAGATTGCAATGCTGCCAAAATGAGTAGGAAGTTGAGGCAGATTTGTTCCTACTCATTTCTGTAACACTGCAAGCTCATTAAGATATGCTGGTTACAAAAGAAAACTCCTAGAGCTATCACTCAACTCTCCCTGTGGTTATTTTGCATCTTTTTGTCGCTTGTTCCTGATTACTGCAATTGTAAAGATGTTGGCAGATGGGTATCTAGGTGGTTGGAGATCTTGCTTCTTAGAACCCTTTCAAAGATTTTTGTGATATGGATGTTAGTGCTATTGGTCTGTAGTTCTTTGCCATTGCTTTACTGCCATCTCTGTAGAGTGGGGTTATGTCTGTTGTTTTTAGTAAGTGTGGGATGAACCCTTTGTCCATGCTCTCTCTCTATAGAATACTGAAGGCATGAGACAGGGGCTTCTTGTAATTCTTGATGAACACAGAGTTCCATGAGTCTGGGCCTGGGGTAGAGTGCATGGGCATGTCATTTATTGCTTTTTCAAAGTCTTGTGGTGTTGGGATATCAGATTTCTGAGATGACCAAATTTCAATACCGCAGGGTAAAGGAAGGTGTTGAGGGAAAAGGTGGCAAGTGAAGGCAAATGGTTTATGGGATTTGCTGAGCTGTTGGAGTGTGAGATAACATTTTGTGAAGGGATTCAGGGACACTGTTATCCAGACTTGAGTTCTGGAGGTGGAAAGTACAGTGCCTGCACTCTGAAGGAGGGGTGTGGATATCTGCAGTTTAGAGGGGCACCTGAACTGAGGTATTGGTGTGCCTCTGACAACAGTGACAGAGTGAATGATAGTGAGTTTCTTTTTCAGATCACCCTACCTCATTAGGAGACAGCCAGTGTGATAAAAAAAAATACTGTAAGCTCACATTACTGGATTAAGTGAGCACCTTTGTTCTGTATTCACACTGTTTAAGGAAAATGTTAAAAAACCTTTATTAATAAAAGTCATCTACAGAAAAACTCAAACAGGTAATTACATAAGGAATTCCAAAGAAAGACTGGAAATGCCTTCAATGTATAAAAGAAGACTGTATAATCCTACGGGTTTAGCGCTTCCCCTTGATTATAATAATAATATAAAAGAAGAAAACAAGATCTGATAACCTCTTGAGCTATAAGAAATCAGGAAAGGTAAACTTTCAAACAAGTAATAAGGAATATAGGGGGTCATAATATTAAAGTTATGAAAAAAGTATGGAACAAAATGAGACAAAAGGAAGCATGTCATCACAGAGTAGTGGGGCTACAAGAGAGTATGTGCCACAACCACTGAAAACAAAAATAAACCACAGTAATAAATAGTTTCCACAAAAAGTTTGGAAAAGGATGAATAAAATAGTGTCCAAAAAACTTAAGCTTTACTAGGGAAGTCAGAAAATACAAAACATCAATATTTGGTCCTCTGAACTTTTGCTTTCAATACTTTTTAATCATTTCTGTTTGGCAAACTTCTCTTGCATTACAGCCTAAAGGTATTTTTTAAGAGACTGCAAATTAAATAATCTGAACACTAGATATAACACTACTCTTACAACCCCAAGCAGGTAAACACAAATAAGAATTTACACACAAATAGCAAAACAAATTTATTTACCTTATGAGTTAACTCCATCTTCTTAATCTGATTCATGAGGCTGTCATTATTATCCTTAATCTCTTTTTCATGAATAAAAGAATTATTTAATTCTTCTATAGTCTTGTCATGCTCAGTTTTGCAATTATTTAGTTCTTTTTCATAAAACAGCAAAGAGTTATTATATTCTTCCTGTCTATGAATAAGGTCATTCTTCAGTCTCTCTATGTCAGCATCTCTGGAAGTCTGAAGAAGTTGAAATGATTCTTCTTTAGATTCTAATTTATACTGGAGTTCTTGCTGTTCAGAAATATATTTGTCTAAATCTAGTTTTAGCTTTTCAACAGTTTTCAGGCTGTCATTAAGTTGCTCTTCTTGGGAAGCTGATTTATTCTCAAGAGTAGTAAGCAATTCTTTCTGAACCTTGACTTGGCTTTCTAGGGATTGTATTTCTTGAATGTGAGTTTGTAATTCATTCTCCAGAGCAACAATTGTCTCTTCTTGTTTCTTTCTAATTTTATTTTCTTGTGATGCATTCTTTGATTTTGATTTTAACTGAAAATAAGATAAAGAAATTATAGTTAGAATTCACATTTCACACTCCAATACACAGTGCTGATAACAAATCACATGCAATATGTAAGAATGAAGAGTACAATACTCACTTAAAGTTAAAAGGAAAAGACAGAGGCAAAGGTGCACATCCAACTCATTTGTTTCATGGTGTCATGATAGTGAAGAGCTTATGATCCAAGGAACTGAAGCTACCCTCCCTTCCCTTGGAACAAACCTGATGTATTCCCTTTTCTCAAGTGTTGTATGAGTCCTATGGATTTAGTGCTTCCCCATGGATATAACAATAATAACCCATCTCATTGCAGATACCCCTATTGCCATTGTGACAGTTTTATCAATACTGAAATGATTCTTCTTAGACATGCTGGATTTGGGGTACATAAGTAAGGAAAGTATTTAAAATTAAAACAATGCTGTACCATATACAGCAGTAACAGCCTGGTTGATCAGGCTCTGATCTACCAGGAGGCCTGGTCACAGGCCGGGCCGCGGGGGCGTTGACCCCCGGAACTCTCTCCAGGTACACTCCAGGTATACAAATAATCATACATGTACACAGTACTTATTCTTTTTAGTAATTATTACAGGAAAAGGGGTTACTAGCCCATTGTTCCCGGCATTTTAGTTGACTTTTACAACATGCGTGGCTTACGGAGGAAAGATTCTTATTCCACTTCCCCATGGATATAAAAGGAAAAGTAATAAGAACAAGAACTAAGATAAAATCAAAGAAAACTCAGATGAGTGAGTATACATAAACATGTACATGTATGTTTAGTGTGACCTAAGTGTAAGTAGAAATAGCAAGACGTACCTGTAATCTTGCATATTTATGAGACAGACAAGACACCAGCAATCCTACCATCATGTAAAACAATTACAGGCTTTCGTTTTACACTCACTTGGCAGGACGGTAGTACCTCCCTGCGTGGTTGCTGTCTACCAACCTACTACTATTTTATATAACCAGACTTGAGTCCTGGAAAATGGAAAGTACAATGCCTGTACTCTAAAGGAGGGGTTTGGGATATTGGCAGTTTGGAGGGATATATTGTGTATTTTTATACGTATATACTTCTAAACTGTTGTATTCTGGGCATCTCTGCAAAAACAGTGATTATGTGGGAGTGAGGTGAAAGTGTTGAATGATGATGAAAGCATTTTCTTTTTGGGGATTTTCTTTCTTTTTGGGTCACCCTGCCTCGGTAGGAGATGGCTGACTTGTTGGAAAAAAAAAAATAAGTACACAGTACTCTACATAATCAAATGATACATGGAAATATAGATCTGAAAGTTGCAGAATTTACTAATGGTGCAACAAAAGCATGATACCATTTACTAAGCAATGCTTTGTGCTTTATGAATGATAGCATTACAGTAAAACCTTCATTTAACACCCCTATGCAATGGAATTAGGATAATACAGACAAAAAATTAGCTGGAGACAGGCTCATTTAGTCTGCTGAATTCATCCGGTACTCATCGATACAGAAAATTAAATCCACTACATTAAGCATTTATTATTTTTTTATATGGTATGTGTCTGGTGCTGCCAACCATGCAGCAAACGAAGTCCACTGTATTGCATATTTGTCTGATACAAAGACTCCCCTATACAGTGGACCCCCGCATAACGATTTTAATCCGTGCAAGAGGGGTAATTGTTATGCGAAATAATCGGTATGTGAATGAATTTTCCCCATAAGAAATAATGGAAATAAAATTAATCCGTGCAAGACACCCAAAAGTATGAAAAAAAATTTTTACCACATGAAATATACATTTTCCTACACACAAAGAGAAGGATACATGCACAATAGTAGAGTAGTACATGCACAGTATATATTGTGCATGTACTAGTCTACTAAATGAAGAATAAATGACACTTACCTTTATTGAAGATGCAGCAATGACTGATGAGACACTGTGTCCTGGGAGTGCCTTTTCCTCCTGAGTACTGTAGGTCCTGTTTGGTATTTTCTTCCAGAACAGGCCTTATCACACTGTGTATGCCACTACGATTCTTAAATCTCTCAAACCAACCTTTGCTGGCTTTAAATTCACCAATATAAGCACTAGTTCCAGGCATTTTTCCCTGTTCACCTGGGTGTTAGTCGACTTGTGTGGGTTGCATCCTTGGAGACAAGATTAAGGACC
The DNA here is from genome assembly GCF_038502225.1 of Cherax quadricarinatus. Lineage (NCBI taxonomy): Eukaryota > Metazoa > Arthropoda > Malacostraca > Decapoda > Parastacidae > Cherax > Cherax quadricarinatus. The sequence goes on from NC_091358.1 coordinate 5,749,452, forward strand.
CCAATGGAAATAAGTTAGACAGTCTTCGATGACACTGACTTTTTTGGGTTATCCTGGGTGGCAAATCCTCTGGGGTTAATTGTTTCTTGGTATTCTCAATAAGCCACACCAACAACAGTGCTACAGCAGCAGCAGACGATGCTACAGCAGCAGCAGCAGCAGACGATGCTACAGCAGCAGCAGACGATGCTACAGCAGCAGCAGACGATGCTACAGCAGCAGCAGACGATGCTACAGCAGCAGCAGACGATGCTACAGCAGCAGCAGACGATGCTACAGCAGCAGAAGACGATGCTACAGCAGCAGCAGACGATGCTACAGCAGCAGCAGACGATGCTACAGCAGCAGAAGACGATGCTACAGCAGCAACAGACGATGTTACAGCAGCAGCAGACGATGCTACAGCAGCAGAAGACGATGCTACAGCAGCAACAGACGATGTTACAGCAGCAGCAGACGATGCTACAGCAGCAGCAGCAGCAGCAGCTGACAGTGCAGCAGCAGCAGCAGCTGTACCACCAATAGTAGCGATGGTTGATTGGGGTTTATTATACAACCTGGCCAGCTCGGAGACACGCACTCCACTTTCATACTTATCAATGATCTTTTTCTTCATCTCTATTGTAATTCTCACCCTTATTGCTGTAGGGTTGGCACTAGAAGCTTTCTTGGGGCCCATGGTCACTTATTTTCCAGAAAAAGCACCGAAAACACTGTAATACGAAATATTCCGATTGTATGCTTGGATGTTACCGCGGAGGCTGGCTGGTAAACAATGCCACCGGCGGAACATGTGAGCGTGGCTCAGGCCGCACATTGGACGCGTCTCGGACGAAAATCGGTGAGCGGGTTTTTAAGCGGTATGTGAGGCAAAATTTTTGCGATTAAAGCAAGCGGTATGCGGATTAATCGCTATGTGATGCCATCGTTATGCGGGGGTCCACTGTATACAAACATTCATACTGCGAGCTCTTGATAATACGAACAGTTTGCAGGAACTGATGAGACGTAAATAATACATAGAAGGTTACTCTAGTGGCATTGTTCATACATGTGCTTGTACTCTCTCCACAAATTCATTGTTATTTGTGATTATTATACCCCAATATGTCTGGTGTTAAGTGCAAAGCAATGGTGATACAGGTGGAAGTGCCAGACCATCACAATGGGAACAGAAGTGGACAAAATAATGTATTTTTGTAATTTTCATGTGTTCACATATATGTTTAAACTATGTACACTTCTAGGTTACACAATGGTCATACGTACATATATGACACCACTGTACAATACTGTATACATACGTTTCCTCAATAAAGATTCCCATGTTACATAAGTGTCTCAATCTTCAACTTGTCGGTTTTCAAAACCATTCGTCACAACTGTCAGACACTGCATCATCATGGGATCTTGATACAAAGAATTCTTCAAAACTTGTCCAACCTTTGGACGAAGACCTACTTCGAGTAGTGGATGGTACCACTATGACCCCGCCTCCTCCTGCTTCACCTCACCTGACTACATAAGCCACGTCTACGTCCCTATGCTGTACATTCTACAAGATTGGACTGAACACATCGACTTCAAGCTGAGGGGCTGATTACCTCAAACTCCTCCTCTCCTTACACCTTTCTACTTTGTACTGGACTGATGAAGCCACTGTATGGCAAAACATTTCCTCAATAAAGATTCTCATATATTGCATAAGTGTCTCGATCTTATCTGCGGATTTTTCATTCTAACAGAACCTAACTAATAACTGTTCACAGAAATTCCCACAAATTTGCAGAACCTTTTTTGGCCTTTTACGTGGCAATATATAATTTTTTATCTATTTTAATGCTAAATGTTAAGAAAAATATAATTAAAAAATTTGGTAACATAAATATTAACATAAATAAAGCAATTTTTTTTTTTTTAACAAGCTGGCCGTCTCCCACCGAAGCAGGGTGACCCAAAAAGAAAGAAATTCCCCAAAAAGAAAATACTTTCATCAACATTCAACACTTTCACCTCACTCATACATAATCACTGTTTTTGCAGAGGTGCTCAAAATACAACAGTTTAGAAACATATACAGTAGGGCTCCGCTTTACAGCGTTTCGCTTTACAGCTTTTCGCTAATACGGTCATTTCAAATTATGACCAAAACTCGCTATATGGCTCCCCCCACCTGACTTTCTAACATGGTCACCGCGCCCCACCCGGTTTTACATTCTCTGTGAGATCCGTAAGCCCTAAGTCTCTCCATTATGTCCGGAAACTCCAAAATTTCAAGTGTTTTAAAAAGTTATTTCATATTTTATATGTGTTTTTTTTTCAACAAGTTGGCCGTCTCCCACTGAGGCAGGGTGAGCCAAAAAGAAAGAAAATCCCCAAAAAGAAAATACTTTCATCATCATTCAACACTTTCACCTCACTCACACATAATCACTGTTTTTGCAGAGGTGCTCAGAACACAACAGTTTAGAAGCATATAAGTATAAAGATACACAACATATCCCTCCAAACTGCTAATATCCCGAACCCCTCCTTTAGAGTGTAGGCATTGTACTTCCCATTTCCAGGACTCAAGTCCGGCTATATAAAAATACAGTGGAACCTCAAATATCGAACTTTCTTCGGTCCAGAAGGCTGTTCAAGTGCCGCTACCAAACGAATTTATTCTCATCAGGAATAATGTAAATTAGATTAGTCCATTTCAGACCCTCAAAAATACACTTATAAAAGCACTTACAAAAATACACTTACATAATTGGTTGAGTTGGGAGCAGTTCGATTTTTGAGATTGCACTGTAACCGGTTTCCCTGAATCCCTTCACTAAATATTACCCTGCTCACACTCCAACAGATTGTCAGGTCCCAAATACCATTCGAGTCCATTCACTCTTATCGAACACGCTCATGCACGCCTGGAGTTTACCTGGAGAGAGTTCCGGGGGTCAACGCCCCTGCGGCCCAGTCTGTGACCAGGCCTCCTGGTGGATCAGAGCCTGATCAACCAGGCTGTTGCTGCTGGCTGCACGCAAACCAACGTACGAGCCACAGCCCGGCTGGTCAGGAACCGACTTTAGGTGCTTGTCCAGTGCCAGCTTGAAGACAGCCAGGGGTCTGTTGGTAATCCCCCTTATGTATGCTGGGAGGCAGTTGAACAGTCTCGGGCCCCTGACACTTATTGTATGGTCTCTTAACGTGCTAGTGACACCCCTGCTTTTCATTGGGGGGATGTTGCATCGTCTGCCGAGTCTTTTGCTTTCGTAGTGAGTGATTTTCGTGTGCAAGTTCGGTACTAGTCCCTCTAGGATTTTCCAAGTGTATATAATCATGTATCTCTCCCGCTTGCGTTCCAGGGAATACAGGTTTAGGAACCTCAAGCGCTCCCAGTAATCGAGGTGTTTTATCTCCGTTATGCGAGCCGTGAAGGTTCTCTGTACATTTTCTAGGTCAGCAATTTCACCTGCCTTGAAAGGTGCTGTTAGTGTGCAGTAAATATTCCAGCTGAAAGTCCAAGCCCTTCGCCCACAAAACCTCCCTTACCCCTTCCTTCCAACCTTTTTGAGGACGACCCCTACCCCGCCTTCCTTCTCCTACAGATTTAAATGCTCTCTATGTCAATCTATTTTGATCCATTCTCTCTAAATGACCAAACCACCTCAACAACCCCTCTTCAGCCCTCTGACTAATACTTTTATTAACTCCACACCTTCTCCTAATTTCCACACTCCGAATTTTCTGCATAATATTTACACCACACATTGCTCTTAGACAGGACATCTCCACTGCCTCCTCGCTGCTGCATTCACAACCCAAGCTTCACACCCCTATAAGAGTGTTGGTACTACTATACTTTCATACATTCCCTTCTTTGCCTCCACAGATAACGTTTTTTGACTCCACATATACCTCAACGCACCCATCTCCTTTTTTCCTTCATCAATTCTATTATTAACCTCATCCTTCATAAATCCATCCGCCAACACGTCAACTCCCAAGTACATATCTGAAAACATTCACTTCTTCCATACTCCTCCTCCCCAATTTGATATTTTATATGTACTCTGATAATTATACTTTTGTATACCTGTACCTAAATAAACTTACATCCTGTGCTAGCGTGCAGGTACATATTAAAATCAGTAAGTCTCTTATATCTCGAGACATCATATTAGTAATGATAATAATAATCACCGAGTCTCATTAAATGTCGTATATTACGTTAATATACACTTTTTTTTTTTTTTCAACAAGTCGGCCGTCTCCCACCGAGGCAGGGTGACCCAAAAAAGAAAGAAAATCCCCAAAAAGAAAATACTTTCATCATCATTCAACACTTTCACCACACTCGCACATTATCACTGTTTTTGCAGAGGTGCTCAGAATACAACAGTCTAGAAGCATACACATATAAAGATACACAACATATCCCTCCAAACTGCCAATATCCCAAACCCCTCCTTTAAAGTGCAGGCATTGTACTTCCCATTTCCAGGACTCAAGTCCGACTATATGAAAATAACCGGTTTCCCTGAATCCCTTCACTAAATATTACCCTGCTCACACTCCAACAGATCGTCAGGTCCCAAGTACCATTCGTCTCCATTCACTCCTATCTAACAAGCTCACGCACGCTTGCTGGAAGTCCAAGCCCCTTGCCCACAAAACCTCCTTTACCCCCTCTCTCCAACCCTTTCGAGGACGACCCCTACCCCGCCTTCCTTCCCCTATAGATTTATATACTTTCCATGTCATTCTACTTTGATCCATTCTCTCTAAATGACCAAACCACCTCAACAACCCCTCTTCTGCCCTCTGACTAATACTTTTATTAACTCCACACCTTCTCCTAATTTCCACACTCCGAATTTTCTGCATAATATTTACACCACACATTGCCCTTAAACAGGACATCTCCACTGCCTCCAACCGTCTCCTCGCTGCTGCATTTACCACCCAAGCTTCACACCCATATAAGAGTGTTGGTACTACTATACTTTCATACATTCCCTTCTTTGCCTCCATAGATAACGTTTTTTGACTCCACATATACCTCAACGCACCACTCACCTTTTTTCCCTCATCAATTCTATGATTAACCTCATCCTTCATAAATCCATCCGCCGACACGTCAACTCCCAAGTATCTGAAAACATTCACTTCTTCCATACTCCTCCTCCCCAATTTGATATCCAATTTTTCTTTATCTAAATCATTTGACACCCTCATCACCTTACTCTTTTATATGTTCACTTTCAACTTTCTACCTTTACACACATTCCCAAACTCATCCACTAACCTTTGCAATTTTTCTTTAGAATCTCCCATAAGCACAGTATCATCAGCAAAAAGTAACTGTGTCAATTCCCATTTTGAATTTGATTCCCCAAAATTTAATCCCACCCCTCTCCCGAACACCCTAGCATTTACTTCCTTTACAACCCCATCTATAAATATATTAAACAACCATGGTGACATTACACATCCCTGTCTAAGACCTACTTTTACCGGGAAGTAGTCTCCCTCTCTTCTACACACCCTAACCTGAGCCTCACTATCCTCATAAAAACTCTTTACAGCATTTAATAACTTACCACCTATTCCATATACTTGCAACATCTGCCACATTGCTCCTCTATCCACTCTATCATATGCCTTTTCTAAATCCATAAATGCAATAAAAACTTCCCTACCTTTATCTAAATACTGTTCACATATATGCTTCAATGTAAACACTTGATCTACACATCCCCTACCCACTCTGAAACCTCCTTGCTCATCCGCAATCCTCCATTCTGTCTTACCTCTAATTCTTTCAATTATAACCCTACCGTACACTTTTCCTGGTATACTCAGTAAGCTTATTCCTCTATAATTTTTACAGTCTCTTTTGTCCCCTTTCCCTTTATATAAAAGGACTATACATGCTCTCCGCCAATCCCTAGGTACCTTCCCTTCTTTCATACATTTATTAAACAGAAGTACCAACCACTCGAACACTATATCCCCCCCTGCTTTTAACATTTCTGTCATGATCCCATCAGTTCCAGCTGCTTTACCCCCTTTCATTTTACGTAATGCCTCACGTACCTCCCCCACACTTACATTCTTCTCTTCTTCACTCCTAAAAGATGGTATACCTCCCTGACCAGTGCATGAAATTACTGCCTCTGTTTCTTCCTTAACATTTAAAAGTTCCTCAAAATATTCTCGCCATCTACCTAATACCTCCATCTCCCCATCTACTAACTCCCCTACTCTGTTTTTAACTGACAAATCCATATTTTCCCTAGGCTTTCTTAACTTGTTTAACTCACTCCAAAATTTTTTCTTATTTTCATTAAAATTTCTTGACAGTGCCTCTCCCACTCTATCATCTGCTCTCCTTTTGCACTCTCTCACCACTCTCTTTACCTTTCTTTTACTCTCCATATACTCTGCTCTTCTTATAACACTTCTGCTTTGTAAAAACCTCTCATAAGCTACCTTTTTCTCTTTTATCACATCCTTTACTTCATCATTCCACCAATCACTCCTCTTTCCTCCTGCCCCCACCCTCCTATAACCACAAACTTCTGCCCCACATTCTAATACTGCATTTTTAAAACTATTCCAACCCTCTTCAACCCCCCCACTACTCATCTTTGCACTAGCCCACCTTTCTGCCAATAGTCGCTTATATCTCACCCGAACTTCCTCCTCCCTTAGTTTATACACTTTCACCTCCCTCTTACTTGTTGTTGCCACCTTCCTCTTTTCCCATCTACCTCTTACTCTAACTGTAGCTACAACTAAATAATGATCCAATATATCAGTTGCCCCTCTATAAACATGTACATCCTGGAGCCTACCCATCAACCTTTTATCCACCAATACATAATCTAATAAACTACTTTCATTACGTGCTACATCATACCTTGTATATTTATTTATCCTCTTTTTCATAAAATATGTATTACTTATTACCAAATTTCTTTCTACACATAGCTCAATTAAAGGCTCCCCATTTACATTTACCCCTGGCACCCCAAATTTACCTACTACTCCCTCCATAACATTTTTACCCACTTTAGCATTGAAATCCCCAACCACCATTACTCTCACACTTGATTCAAAACTCCCCATGCATTCACTCAACATTTCTCAAAATATCTCTCTCTCCTCTACACTTCTCTCTTCTCCAGGTGCATACACGCTTTATTTTACTCCACATAATCCTTGAATTAATACATTTATAGTCCCTCTTTTCCTGCCATAGCTTATCCTTCAACATTATTGCTACTCCTTCTTTAGCTCTAACTCTATTTGAAACCCCTGACCTAATCCCATTTATTCCTCTCCACTGAAACTCTCCCACCCCCTTCAGCTTTGTTTCACTTAAAGCCAGGACATCCAGCTTCTTCTCATTCATAACATCCACAGTCATCTCTTTCTTATCATCTGCACAACATCCACGCACATTCAGACTTCCCACTTTGACAATTTTCTTCTTCTTATTCTTTTTAGTAATCTTTACAGGAAAAGGGGTTACTAGCCCATTGTTCCCGGCATTTTAGTTGACTTTTACAACACGCATGGCTTACGGAGGAAAGATTCTTATTCCACTTCCCCATGGATATAAAAGGAAAATTAATAAGACCAAGAACTATTAAGATAAAATCAAAGAAAAACTCAGATGAGTGTGTATAAATAAATGTGTACATGTATGTGTAGTGTGACCTAAGTGTAAGTAGAAGTAGCAAGACATGCCTGTAATCTTGCATATTTATGAGACAGACAAAAGACATCAGCAATCCTACCATCATATAAAACAATCACAGGCTTTCGTTTTACACTCACTTGGCAGGACGGTAGTACCTCCCTGGGTGGTTGCGGTCTACCAACCTACTACCTATAAACTTGTTATCTAGTATTTGTATGCATTTATAAGGGGAAAAAAAAAGTGTTCCACTTTACGGCGATTTCTGCTTTACGGCGGTAGCCTGGAACCTAACCTGCCGTAGAAGTGGGGCGCTACTGTACTCCTTAGTGTTAAGTAGATTGTAAGCCAATAATGTTAAGTTGGCCCATAATGCCTAGGCATAATAGAGGCTCTCTTTGCACTGCAACCCACTACTGTAAATACAAAATCTCAATGTACTGTTTGCAAAGACATAAAATAAATAAATAAATATTAAATTATTTTCATGGAGTTGTTGCAACAATAGATTCCCACTTGTTTTGAAAATTATTACTAACTCATTATTCAAGTTTACAAGCTCTTTCTAAAAAAAAAAAAAAAAAAAAAAAAAAAAAAAAAAAAAAAAAAAAACAGAAGAGTGCAATACCTTTTGGTGAAGTTCCTTTACTTCTGTCTTCAGATGCTTTACTAATTCTGTTATTTTTTTACATTTTTCTGTCTTTGCCAAAAGTTCAACACTGTAAAAATTATAAATGTAGTATTAAATACACTAAAATGTTAGATTTTATAATATTACCTGTAATAAAGTCTGTATGTAATTAAACAAAGAGCATTATTTTTATAATATTGGAGAATCATTGCTGTGCCCTCCCCATCTGATAGTGTGAATGATAGCAGATTTTTTTTTTTTTTTTGGGGGGGGGGGCGCTGCCCCGGTGGGAGGCAGCCAACATATTAACAAATAATAATAATATGTGTCTTGAAATATGTGCAGCTTCATGAGATGGAACTGAAATCATATGAAACAACCTGAAAAGCATCAATGACTAACTATACATAGAGAGGGTTTTGGGGGTCAATGCCCCTGCAGCCCAGTCTGTGCCTAGGCCTCATTGTGGATCAGAGCCTGATCAACCAGGCTGTTACTGTAGACTGCACACAACCCAATGGATGAACCACAACCCGGCTGGTCAGGTAATGACTTTAGGTGCCTGTCCAGTGCCTTCTTGAAGACAGCCAGAGGTCTATTGGTAATCCCCTTTATGTATGCTGGGAGGCAGCTGAACAGTCTCGGGCCTCTGACACTTACTGTGTTGTCTCTTTATCATGCTAGTGGCACCCCTGCTTTTCATTGGGGGGATGTTGCATTGTTTGCTTCGTGTGCAAGTTTGGTACTAATCACTCTAGGATTTTCCAAATGTTTATAATCATGTATCTCTTCTGCCTGCTTTCTAAGAAGTACAGGTTGAGGAACTTCAAGTGTTCCCAGTAACTGAGGTGTTTCATCGCAGTTATGTGTGTTGTGAAGGTTCTCTGGACATTTTCTAGGTCAGCAATTTCACCTGCCTTGAAAGGTGCTGTTAGTGTGCAGGAATATTCCAGCCTAGATAGAACAAGTGACTTGAAGAGTGTCATCATGGGCTTGGCATCCCTAGTTTTGAAAGTTTTCATTATCCATTATGTCATTTTTGTAGCATATGCAATTGATACAATGTTTTGATCTTTGAAAGTGAGATCCTCTGACATTATCACTTCCAGGTCTTTTACATCAATTTTTTGCTCTATGTGGAATTTGTTTTATACTCGATATAGTTTTAATTTCCTCACGTTTTCCATATCGGAGTAGTTGAAATTTCTCATCATTGAACTTCATATTGCTTTCTACGGCCCATTTAAAGATTTGGTTGATGTCAACCTAGTCTTGCAGTGTCTTCAATGGAGGACACTGTCATGCAAATTTGGGTGTCATTGCAAGGGAAGACACAGTGCTGTGGCTTACATCCCTGTCTATGTCAGATATGAGGATGAGAAACAGAATGGGAGCGAGTACCGTGCCTTGTGGAACAGAGCTTTTCACAGTAGCTGCCTCAGACTTTACTCTGTTTACTACTACTCTTTGTGTTCTATTTGTTAGGAAATTATAGATCCATCTACCAACCTTTCCTGTTACAGTGGAACCCTAAGTTTCAGCCATAATTTGTTCCAGAAGGCTGTTTGAATGCCGTTACCAAACGAATTCATTCCCATAAGGAATAATGTAAATTAGATTAGTCCGTTTCAGGCCCCCAAAATTACACTTACAAAAGCACTTACAATAATACACTTATATAATTATTTGAGTTGGGAGGTGGCTGAAACTCGGGGTACCACTGTATTCCTTTATCACGAATTTTGTGCGTTATTACATAATGGTCACACTTGTCAAAGGCTTTTGCAAAGTCTGTGTATATTACATCTGTGTTTTGTTTGTCTCCTAGAGCATCCAGAACTTTGTCATAGTTATCCAGTAGTTGAGACAGGCAGAAGCGACCTGCTCTAAACCCATGTTGTCCTGGGTTGTAACTGATGGGTATCTAGATAGAGTGGCAATCTTGCTTCTTAGAACCCTTTCAAAGGTTTTTATGATATGGGATGTTAATGCTATCAGTCTGTAGTTCTTTGCAATTGCTTTACTGCCCCTTTTGTGGAGTGGGGCTATGTCTGTTGCTTTTAGCAGCTGTGCGATGGCCCATGTCCATGCTCCTTCTCCATAAGATGTTAAAAGTACATGATAGGGTTTTCTTGCAGTTCTTGATGAACACAAAGTTCCATGAGTCTGGGACTAGGGCAAAGTGCATGGGCATGTCATTTATCACCTTTTCGAAGTCATTAGGCATTAGGATAATATCAGATAGGCTTGAGTATCAAATTCTGTGTCTCACTCATAAAAAATTAATTTAGATCTTAGACTCTCAGTCTGGTTAGCAGCTCACTAAAAACTTAAGTCATATTGGAACTTGAGTAGCTGACTCATTTCCTTGCTGTCATCTCTGTAGGACCCATCTTGTCTAATTAGGGGCCCAATACTGGATGTTGTTCTCAAATTAGATTTGGCATAAGAAAAGAAATATTTTGGGTTTCTTTCAGATTCATTTATGGATTTCAGTTCTTCCTGTGTTTCTTGACTCCTGTAAGATTACTTTAGCTTAAGTTCAATGTTTGCTACTTCTCAGCTTGATACAAAAAGTATAACTTGCGTGTTGGAGAAACCAGTGACTTCTGGCAGCTCCTACTAAGACAAATAGCCAGTGACCTTACTGAGGTTTTGGGCACTTATAGATCACTGTATTTTACTATCTAGATTTCCACCTCCACCACATCAAATGCTATTTTATCACTACTGTTGGCTGTGGTAGGGCAACTGGTGAAGATTACTGGAAGAATATTTGCTTTGCGTTGTGTATACTGCGACTACTGCCAACTACAGGTTTTACATCACTCCACAAGTAACTGTATACTTCTTGTATTTCAATAAAAGAAGAATTTTCTAATTTTCGTCATTCCACCACACTAAGTACCATTTTGTTACTGTTATTAGCTACGGCAACACTGATGAAATGGGTTCTGGATAAAAGGTCTTGTGTTGTTGTGTGTGCTGCGTTAACTGACAACTCTACACCGTTCATTGTATTTCTACAGAACTGTACACTTTTCGTATTTCCTCAAGATTGTGCACCTTTTCGTATTTCAATAGAAATTTTTTAGTCAATGGTATCACTAGACTATACTTCAGGTACACTAACAGGTTTAGGAAGATTATTAATATGAGCTGACCTGCATGGTAGGATCCTTAGGCCATAGTACTATCACTTCCTTCTTAATTTTCACCTTAGCATTTATTATGGTATCTTATCTTATCACTCCAGTATGTATGACACTCTATTATCAGGGAGATTCTCTTTCCTCTCACAAATTTGTTCCAAGCTATTTTTTTTTTTTTTTGCACATAGCACCCTAGGCCTATAGTTCCCCTCTGGGAGTATGGCTCTGCTATGTTACTACACACTTTTTATCTTTTTTTGGCTCAGTGTATACTATTATTTGCTAGATTAGTTCTAAGTGGTGAAGGGATGTACTTCATAAGTTCACTGGCACAATTTAAAATTTCTAGCACGTAAAAGAAACCACAATAATCCACAAAAACGATGGAGCACGTAATACATATAGGTTGCAAAGCCAACAGAATGCTAGGTTTATGGTTAGAAATTTCAAGTACAAAACACTAGAAACAATACTGACTCTATAATGCACTTGAGAGAGTCAATAACTCAAAACAATGGAATGAGACTACTAGGTAAGAGATAGGACAGTAATATTAGTACACTACTTTTTTGCACTGCAATAAAATTATAGCAGAATGGGACAAACTATCTGCAAAGACAATTTTTTTTTTTTTTTTTTTTTTTTTTTTTTCAACAAGTCGGCCGTCTCCCACCGAGGCAGGGTGACCCAAAAAAGAAAGAAAATCCCCAAAAAGAAAATACTTTCATCATCATTCAACACTTTCACCACACTCGCACATTATCACTGTTTTTGCAGAGGTGCTCAGAATACAACAGTCTAGAAGCATACACATATAAAGATACACAACATATCCCTCCAAACTGCCAATATCCCAAACCCCTCCTTTAAAGTGCAGGCATTGTACTTCCCATTTCCAGGACTCAAGTCCGACTATATGAAAATAACCGGTTTCCCTGAATCCCTTCACTAAATATTACCCTGCTCACACTCCAACAGATCGTCAGGTCCCAAGTACCATTTGTCTCCATTCACTCCTATCTAACACGCTCACGCACGCTTGCTGGAAGTCCAAGCCCCTTACCCACAAAACCTCCTTTACTCCCTCTCTCCAACCCTTTCGAGGACGACCCCTACTCCGCCTTCCTTCCCCTATAGATTTATATGCTTTCCATGTCATTCTACTTTGATCCATTCTCTCTAAATGACCAAACCACCTCAACAACCCCTCTTCTGCCCTCTGACTAATACTTTTATTAACTCCACACCTTCTCCTAATTTCCACACTCCGAATTTTCTGCATAATATTTACACCACACATTGCCCTTAAACAGGACATCTCCACTGCCTCCAACCGTCTCCTCGCTGCTGCATTTACCACCCAAGCTTCACACCCATATAAGAGTGTTGGTACTACTATACTTTCATACATTCCCTTCTTTGCCTCCATAGATAACGTTTTTTTGACTCCACATATACCTCAACGCACCACTCACCTTTTTTCCCTCATCAATTCTATGATTAACCTCATCCTTCATAAATCCATCTGCCGACACGTCAACTCCCAAGTATCTGAAAACATTCACTTCTTCCATACTCCTCCTCCCCAAATTGATATCCAATTTTTCTTTATCTAAATCATTTGACACCCTCATCACCTTACTCTTTTCTATGTTCACTTTCAACTTTCTACCTTTACACACATTCCCAAACTCATCCACTAACCTTTGCAATTTTTCTTTAGAATCTCCCATAAGCACAGTATCATCAGCAAAAAGTAACTGTGTCAATTCCCATTTTGAATTTGATTCCCCATAATTTAATCCCACCCCTCTCCCAAACACCCTAGCATTTACTTCCTTAACAACCCCATCTATAAATATATTAAACAACCATGGTGACATTACACATCCCTGTCTAAGACCTACTTTTACCGGGAAGTAGTCTCCCTCTCTTCTACACACCCTAACCTGAGCCTCACTATCCTCATAAAAACTCTTTACAGCATTTAATAACTTACCACCTATTCCATATACTTGCAACATCTGCCACATTGCTCCTCTATCCACTCTATCATATGCCTTTTCTAAATCCATAAATGCAATAAAAACTTCCCTATCTTTATCTAAATACTGTTCACATATATGCTTCAATGTAAACACCTGATCTACACATCCCCTACCCACTCTAAAACCTCCTTGCTCATCCGCAATCCTACATTCTGTCTTACCTCTAATTCTTTCAATTATAACCCTACCGTACACTTTTCCTGGTATACTCAGTAAGCTTATTCCTCTATAATTTTTACAGTCTCTTTTGTCCCCTTTCCCTTTATATAAAGGGACTATACATGCTCTCTGCCAATCCCTAGGTACCTTCCCCTCTTTCATACATTTATTAAACAAAAGTACCAACCACTCCAACACTATATCCCCCCCTGCCTTTAACATTTCTGTCATGATCCCATCAGTTCCAGCTGCTTTACCCCCTTTCATTTTACGTAATGCCTCACGTACCTCCCCCACACTTACATTCTGCTCTTCTTCACTCCTAAAAGATGGTATACCTCCCTGACCAGTGCATGAAATTACTGCCTCTGTTTCTTCCTTAACATTTAAAAGTTCCTCAAAATATTCTCGCCATCTACCCAATACCTCCATCTCCCCATCTACTAACTCCCCTACTCTGTTTTTAACTGACAAATCCATATTTTCCCTAGGCTTTCTTAACTTGTTTAACTCACTCCAAAATTTTTTCTTATTTTCATTAAAATTTCTTGACAGTGCCTCTCCCACTCTATCATCTGCTCTCCTTTTGCACTCTCTCACCACTCTCTTTACCTTTCTTTTACTCTCCATATACTCTGCTCTTCTTATAACACTTCTGCTTTGTAAAAACCTCTCATAAGCTACCTTTTTCTCTTTTATCACACCCTTTACTTCATCATTCCACCAATCACTCCTCTTTCCTCCTGCCCCCACCCTCCTATAACCACAAACTTCTGCCCCACATTCTAAACAGCTAGACAAGCACTTTGCCAATACAGGACTCAACTAGATACTCTGCAGGGTTAAATTGTAATCAAGGATTCCTCGTATCACTTCAGCAACTAAATGAGGACAAACAGTTGACAATGAGCTGTCCTAGTTAACAATAACAGTAGTGGCAGAAGCAGAGGCAGAGGTGGTGATTTTGGTAATCACAGCTATGGTGCATGTCTGCCTGCACCACAGTATCCAGAACTAGTGAAAACTAAAAGTAGAATGACTAGTACACTAAGCTGTGGGTAGTGAAGCAATACAAACAAATGAGGTAGGAACAGTAATAAAAGTTGAGGTAGTTTGTAGCTCATGCCTTCCATACACTTCTATCTCTCTCTTGTAAATTTCATGCCATTGTTCTAATATGGTATGGTATGCTTTCTACCTAAATTGCATGCCAGCAGTGACTGGAGGGAATGCAGGATGAGAAGAGAGCCTTTATCTTTATTGTCCTTGCTTCAAACATCTAGAAAATACATGACAGCGTTTAAAATAGATAGTACATAATCTTTCTCAGCAGACAGCCTTAGTGTGGAATTTAAAGCCCTTTACTGTAAGTCTTTCCTGTTTACTGAATGCACAAGTCTTTAGGTACATTAGGTTATTTGAAATGTCTGGGGATTAATTATATGTTGCTATCACTTTAAGGTTCTGTGAGAAAATAAGGCATAAAAGACTAAGTAAAAATAAAAGAAAGTTGAAACTGCAAGATTCATACCTGTAAGCTTTGTATTTATCTTCAAGGGATATTATGTGCTCATGTAATTTTGCTTTTTCTTCTTCATCTGATGACATTTTGATCTGCATATCCAGTAGAGTATCATCTACAGTCTGCAGAGCATAAAAAATTGTCAATAATTTTTTATAGAAAATAGTGGCATAAACACAAGGGTGTTGGAGAGAGGTGTGGGATTAACCCTTTCAGGGTCTTGGCTGTACTAGTACGCCTAAATTCTAGCTCCCTCAAATCTAGTGAGAGAAAGCTGGTAGGCCTACATATGAAAGAATGGGTCTATGTACTCAGTGTGTGCAGTATAAAAAAAAATCCTACAGCACACAGTGCGTAATGAGAAAAAAAAATCTTTGACCGTGTTTTTGGATTAAAACAGCGACTTTGCACTGTATTTTCGTATGGTATTTATTGTTGTATTCTAGTTTTCCTGGTCTCATTTTAAAGAATGGAAGACATATTACAGAAATTGAGATGATTTTGACTGGTTTTACAATGAAAAGTACCTTGAAATTGAGCTCAAAGTAGCAGAAATCTTCGATTTTTACTAAAGTTCAAAAGTAAACAAATCATGCCAAGCATCCAATACACGTCAACTGGTGAGTCTAATATTCTTTCACAAGTGTGCTGACATTATTTATACCATTTCTACACTAATGCAGTAGTCTGCATAACAGTAAATCTTCTATTTTTTGTAAGAATAAAAATTGTAAGTGGAAAGCCAAAGAAATATAAGAGGGGCCTGGGGATGTGACTAACGAACAAAGAACTTGTTATTTTAGTGCCAGGAATGTCTTTCTTGTTTATTCTGGACCCTATTCGAAAATTGGCATCTTTTGAAATTTGTGTGAAATTGGCAAAATTGCTAAATTCTGACCACTTTATTGGATAGTTGAAATCGGTAAATGGGTGGTTTCTTGTACTTATTCGATAGGAAAAATGGAGTTCTAGCGAAATAGTTATGATTTTTGTCGACTAGTACACTGGAATTGGCCGAAAATAGGGCTCAAAGTGGGCAAAATCGCCGATGCGTAAACATCGTCAAGACCGCTAACATCGCGAGAGCATAATTCCGTAAGCTTTCCATCAAATTTCATACTTTTGGTGTCATTATGATTGGGAAAAGATTCTCTATCTTTTCATAAGA
The DNA here is from genome assembly GCF_038502225.1 of Cherax quadricarinatus. Taxonomy (NCBI): domain Eukaryota; kingdom Metazoa; phylum Arthropoda; class Malacostraca; order Decapoda; family Parastacidae; genus Cherax; species Cherax quadricarinatus. The sequence goes on from NC_091358.1 coordinate 5,765,825, forward strand.
ATTATGTTTTCTTTTAAACCCCTAAACGATCCAAACGTATATATACGTTCTCTCATGTAGCGCCCCAAACGTATATATACGTTTTCTTTGTCATTCATTCAACATTGCCATGATAAGCCTGAGTCACCTAGAGATGAGAGAATGGGTGTGCGCACTCACTGTGCACCATATTAAAATAATTGGGGATGCCTGGATACCATATGCTCTTTTTTCCTATTAAAAAAAAAAAAAAAAAAAAAAAAAAAATCCTCAAAAAATTTGGGGAGCTACGTGAGTGAACGTATATATACGTTTGGACCATTTAAGGGTTAAAATTTGGGGACCCTGAGAACAAGTCTCGGAGAGGGCCCGTGGACCCTGAAAGGGTTAAAAGATAATGAATTTAATATAAAGTGGGAGTTATCACAGTTGCTCTTTGCCAATGTCATGGTTCTTTTGGGAAATTCTAAAGAGAACTTACAAAGGATAAGGTTGGTGGAGGTGTTTTGGGTGGGTAAAAGAAGGAAATAAAATACAATAATAGTGATAAAAATAACAATGTTTATTTCTTTATGCAATACACATAATGTAGTTTAAATGAATTAATACAATAATAGGCACAAAAGAAAGCCACTAATTATGTAATGCATTTCAGGCAAATAATCATATTGCTTACAAGTTACTTAACAATTAGAATAGCCTATTAAGTAGGATTTCTTGTGCAGGTAACTACAATCATAGGTGCAATAAGAAAGGTAGATAATGACAAGAGGTCAATTACAAAATAATTACATATTATCTTAACTAATTCAGTGACCTTCAGTTATGTGGAGTGATCAAATAGAGATGGTGAAGATACAGCAAGTTACAATACAAAAAAAATGGGACAAGATATTTTACCAATTATGTATGGGAGTTGAAGGAAGACTGGAAGAAGGACAGGAACAGAACTGGATGAAAAGCTGGTTTTGTTTGGCTTAGCATCTTGCTGTCTTGATTATGTTAAGGAGATGAGATGCTTATTAACAAAAGCTCTGAATTAAATTTGCAGACGGAACTTTTCAATGCTTCAGACGGGGAGTTCCAGACCTTAAGGCCATTTATGTGCAGTGAGTTTTTACACAGGCTGAGTCAGGCACAGGGGATGTCAAAGAGGTTTTTGTGAACACAGAAAAGAGAAAGGTGATGAGTAAAAAAAAGTTTAAATAGTGAAATGCGTACTCCATGACTCACGAAATCATAATGACATGGGTTCTATCCCCGCCCGTGGTATGGTTTACGTACTCCATATCAGATGGTGGGGAGGGAGTATGGAGGAAATTAATGTATTAAGATATTAAGAATGGAAGTGCAGCAGATGGGTTTATGGAAGACAAGGTGAGCTACAGAATATATGGGGGAAAAAAGCAGGTGCTGTGTTGAAGTCTGTGGAAAGAAAAGTTTGTCTAGAGACAAAAAGGTAAATGCGTATAACAGAGTACATAGTGGTACCAACACTTTTATGGCTAACAGAAGGGGGGAGGCAGTGAGATGTCATGTTTGAGGGCAATATGTAATGTCAATACAGTATTATGCAGAGAAATTAGATTTAGTCACAAAAGGTATAATTTAAAGAGTGGGGGAAGGTTTGCTGAGGTGATTCAGTCATTCAGAAAGCATGGAGTAAAATAAAATGGCAGAGAGGGTGTATAAATCCAGGGTGGAGAAAAGAAAGCATAGCAGTCATCCCAGGAAGGGTTGGAGAGAGAGACAGTGAAGGAGGGTGCATGTGAGAGAGGCTTGAGGATGCAGCAGATGTGCATAATGTATCAGATCAAAGTGAGTGGAGTCTACTAGTTTTTAAGGGTTTGATGTGCAAATGGAGTGTGAGCTAGGTAACACTTGCAAAAGGTTACAGGGAAATCAGTTTTTGGGAGTAGAGTCCTGGAGGCAGAAAGTACAATGTTTGAACTCAAAGGAATGGGGGATGTATGCAAATCAAGACACAATATGAGAATTACCGTATTTTCTGGCATATAAGGCACCCTTTTTTCCCCCACAAAAAATCTTGGAAAATCACCCTGTGCCTTATATGCTCAAGGTCAGGGTCAAGTGTAGGCTTTGGGTTACACTTTAGCATCTGTTTACTAATGCTACATTACAACTGTTTGGAAACATCGTCTTATGTGTCTCATATACTCGTGTGCCTTATATGCTGGAAAATATGTCGTTTTAATAATGAAGACTTCATTCACCAGGGACTTTATCAATTCATACAGATAACTGTGATGTATCCACACTTTTGGCAAGACAACTATTGAATGAATGATGGTCACTGTTTCTTTATGGTGAGTCACCCTTATCCTGGTGGGATATGACCATGACTATGTTTATTTTCATTAGAATTAATGTCTCTGTATACATGTAAGTGCAATGTTTACTATGTCTCTTATGTTCTATTAACCTTAAGTTATGGCTTGCCCAAAATGCTATGCATAACCAGGGGCTTTCCAGGGGTACTAACAAATGTCATCCAATTCCGTGAAACTATGTACTGTATCTTGTAGGGAAAATAAAAAGGTTTGTTTGTTTGACTAGATCTGATATTCACCCAAGTAACAATCTTAAAAAACTAGAATACAAAACTCTACTAGGACCAAGTATTACTATGTATATCTTGAGATTTAAGTACCTGATACAGATACATCTGAAGAGCAAAGTGGGACAGGGAGCTGAATGACTGTGCAAAAGAAATAAACATAAATGGGTATCTAACTCAATGCAAAGTCAGTACCCAGCATGCTGGAACACCTCAAAGGGTTATGAAAGGAGACTATCAAGCTAATTCCAGTCCAGAATGTGAATAAAAAACAGTTACTGATATAGTTTTTAGTTTAACAGGGAGAGGAAGCAACAACAAAGTAAAAGATATAAATTAAGAGCAGGAATAACATAAAATAAATAACTGTATTTGAACACAAGTTTTCAGTGTAACCTTTTAAAGGAAATTTACCCTACAGTGAAAGTAAATTCCATACAGATTTAAAAATTATTATTATTATATTTAGGGGTAAGTGCTAAACTGAGGAGATCATATAGCAACTGAGGAAATAGGAAGCAATAAAGATCAATCCAAGGAAGGGAAGGACAGGACAAATTCCATGCATCAAGAGCTCCTCACCAACATCAAGGAACCTCCCCAAGGGACAGTAATTACAAATTATTGCTGAATACGGTCTGTAATCAATTTTCTAATAGAACCAGTATTTTTTCCTTTCATCAGCTCATTCACCAGCTTTATTGATTTATTCTCTGTTGTACAATTTTAACTATCATGCCTCTAACAACACTGTTTTTAAATTTATCATAAATAACTCCATTACCATTTATATCTATATTCAGTTTTCTTTGTCTAAGAAAAAATAAGTACAAGTACAAAAACAACTACAACACTTTATAGAAAACTTACTGAAAGTTTTCCCTTCAATAGCTCAACACTCTTATTTAGTTCTTGATTTATTTCTTGAAAAGTCTCTTTTTCCTTCCTACTGTGTTCATTCAACTGCTCAAAGTGTTCCACAGTCTGTGTCAGTAAGGTCACCTACAAAAAAACAAAATAAAAAACAATGAATATATGAAATGGTTAAGGCAAAAGACATGTACCTCTCTGCTTCTGTGCATGTGAAATGCCCAGTTACCAATACCTGTTATACATACAGTGAGGATGAATTACGTATGTACAACAGAGCCCTGCTTATACAGCAGGTTGGGTTCTGGGCTACTGTTGTCAAGTGAAATAGTTGTTCAAGTGAAATATATCTTTTTCCACTTTCAAATGCATATAATAGCCTGATAACATGTTTACAATACATGTATTATATATTAAGTGAGCAATAGAGCTAGACCTAAAAAAATGCATATACAGTGTGTACACACACTACTTACCTTAAAAAATTTTCACACTCAAGTGTACAGTGAGTGGTGAATATATTTAGTGTAGGAAGCCTGAATAAATGAAGAATGGGTATAATTGAAAACTGCTGTATTAATAAACTGCTGTAAAGTGGGGGCTTCCCTGTACCTTGAAACCACAATGAATAAATATATGAAGCTTGAAATAGAAATTCTAACAAACAATATATCATATTATTACTATACAGTGGAACCTCGGGGTACGAATCCGTTCCGTGGACTTGTTCGTATCCTGATTTGTTCGTAAGTTGGGTCAATTTTCCTCATTTAAATTAACTGAAATGCAATTAATTCGTTCCAGCTGAATTCCTGCTTTCAGGAGGCATGACGAAATAACCCTAATATCAACTCTACGGCTTCTTTATCTGTCACATTTCATCTAACATGACATAACAATATAAATAACATAGAAACTGATATACACTCTAGAATGAACAAAATATGTCATTACATGGATGGCGGAGGGAGGAGGATTGTGGTCAGGAGTGGTCGCACATTCTATGAAAACATCAGAGGTTTTATAATATTTTTTTTTTTTTCAACAAGTCGGCCGTCTCCCACCGAGGCAGGGTGATCCAAAGAGAAAGAAAATCCCCAAAAAGAAAATACTTTCATCATTCAACATTTTCACCTCACTCACACATAATCACTGTTTTTGCAGAGGTGCCCAGAAATACAACAGTTTAGAAGTATATACGTATAAAAATGCACAATATATCTCTCCAAACTGCCAATATCCCAAACCCCTCCTTTAGAGTGCAGGCATTGTACTTCCCATTTCCAGGACACAAGACCAATTATATAAAATAACCGGTTTCCCTGAATCCCTTCACTAAATATTACCCTGCTCACACTCCAACAGATCGTCAGGCCCCAAATACCATTCGTCTTCATTCACTCCTATCTAACACGCTCATGCACGCTTGCTGGAAGTCCAAACCCCTCACCCACAACACCTTCTTTACCCCCTCCGTCCAACCTTTTCGAGGACGACCCCTACCCTGCCTTCCTTCCCCTACAGATTTATACGCTCTCCATGTCATTCTACTTTGATCCATTCTCTCTAAATGACCAAACCACCTCAACAAACCCTCTTCAGCCCTCTAATACTTTTATTAACTCCACACCTTCTCCTAATTTCCACACTCCGAATTTTCTGCATATTTACACCACACATTGGTCTTAGACAGAACATCTCCACTGCCTCCAACCGCCTCCTTGCTGCTGCATTCACAGCCCAAGCTTCACACCCATATAAGTGTTGGTAATACTATACTTTCATACATAGCCTTCTTTGCCTCCATAGATAACATTTTTTGCCTCCACATATACCTCAATGCACGGCTCACCTTTTTTTCTTCATCAATTCTATGATTAACCTCATCCTTCATAAATCCATCCGCCAACACGGCAACTCCCAAATACATGTATCTGAAAACATTCACTTCTTCCATGCTCCTCCTCCCCAATTTGATATCCAATTTTTCTTTATCTAAATCATTTGATACCCTCATCACCTTACTCTTTTCTATGTTCACTTTCAACTTTCTACCTTTACACACATTCCCATATTTGTCCAATAACCTTGGCAATTTTTCTTTAGAATCTCCCATAAGCACAGTATCATCAGCAAAAAGTAACTGTGTCAATTCCATTTTGTATTTGATTCCCCATAATTTAATCCCACCCCTCTCCCGAACACCCTAGCATTTACTTCTTTCACAACCCCATCTATAAATATATTAAACAGCCATGGTGACACTGCACATCCCTGTCTAAGACCTAATTTTACCAGGAAGTAGTCACCCTCTCTTCTACACACCCTAACCTGAGCTTCACTATCCTCATAAAAACTCTTTACAGCATTTAGTAACTCACCACCTATTCCATATACTTGCAACATCTGCCACATTGCTTCCCTATCCACTCTATCATATGCCTTTTCTAAATCCATAAATACAATAAAAACTTCACCTTTATCTAAATACTGTTCAATGTAAACACCTGATCTACACATCCCCTACCCACTCTAAAACCTCCTTGCTCATCTGCAATCCTACATTCAGTCTTGCCTCTAATTCTTTCAATAATAACCCTACCATACACTTTTCCTGGTATACTCAGTAAACTAATTCCTCTATAATTTTTACAATCTCTTTTGTCCCCCTTCCCTTTATATAAAGAAATTATACATGCTCTCCGCCAATCCCTGAAATTTCTTTCGTATCCTGAAGCAAAAAATTGACCGAATGACGGTTCGTATCCTGAAAAATTCGCATGCTGGGGGCGTTTGTAACCTGAGGTTCCACTGTATTGGGAAGAACGAAACCTTTAGTGGTCACACACTGCCTAAGGAATGGGAGGCAAGCAGGTATAAACAAGGGAGGGGATACTCTAAATCCTTAGGTCATGATCCCTTTACCAGCATCCAGGTGCTTCCTTTGATGAGAATAAATAATTAAAACAGTAGAACCTACCTCAGTGGGAGATGGCTCATGTGCTAAAAAAAAAAAAAATAATAGAGCATTCACATTAGCAAGTACAAACACCTTAACCAACACATTTTATACCTGCAGTTTACCTGGAGAGAGTTCCGGGGGTCAACGCCCCCGCGGCCCGGTCTGTGACCAGGCCTCCTGGTGGATCAGAGCCTGATCAACCAGGCTGTTGCTGCTGGCTGCACGCAAACCAACGTACGAGCCACAGCCCGGCTGATCAGGAACTGACTTTAGGTGCTTGTCCAGTGCCAGCTTGAAGACTGCCAGGGGTCTGTTGGTAATCCCCCTTATGTGTGCTGGGAGGCAGTTGAACAGTCTCGGGCCCCTGACACTTATTGTATGGTCTCTTAACGTGCTAGTGACACCCCTGCTTTTCATTGGGGGTATGGTGCATCGTCTGCCAAGTCTTTTGCTTTCGTAGTGAGTGATTTTCGTGTGCAAGTTCGGTACTAGTCCCTCTAGTCTAGGATTTTCCAGGTGTATATTATCATGTATCTCTCCCTCCTGCATTCCAGGGAATACAGGTTTAGGAACCTCAAGCGCTCCCAGTAATTGAGGTGTTTTATCTCCGTTATGCGCGCCGTGAAAGTTCTCTGTACATTTTCTAGGTCGGCAATTTCACCTGACTTGAAAGGTGCTGTTAGTGTGCAGCAATATTCCAGCCTAGATAGAACAAGTGACCTGAAGAGTGTCATCATGGGCTTGGCCTCCCTAGTTTTGAAGGTTCTCATTATCCATCCTGTCATTTTTCTAGCAGATGCGATTGATACAATGTTATGGTCCTTGAAGGTGAGATCCTCTGACATAATCACTCCCAGGTCTTTGACGTTGGTGTTTCGCTCTATTTTGTGGCCAGAATTTGTTTTGTACTCTGATGAAGATTTAATTTCCTCATGTTTACCATATCTGAGTAATTGAAATTTCTCATCGTTGAACTTCATATTGTTTTCTGCAGCCCACTGAAAGATTTGGTTGATGTCCGCCTGGAGCCTTGCAGTGTCTGCAATGGAAGACACTGTCATGCAGATTCGGGTGTCATCTGCAAAGGAAGACACGGTGCTGTGGCTGACATCCTTGTCTATGTCGGATATGAGGATGAGGAACAAGATGGGAGCGAGTACTGTGTCTTGTGGAACAGAGCTTTTCACCGTAGCTGCCTCGGACTTTACTCTGTTGACGACTACTCTCTGTGTTCTGTTAGTGAGGAAATTATAGATCCATCGACCGACTTTTCCTGTTATTCCTTTAGCACGCATTTTGTGCGCTATTACGCCATGGTCACACTTGTCGAAGGCTTTTGCAAAGTCTGTATATATTACATCTGCATTCTTTTTGTCTTCTAGTGTATTTAGGACCTTGTCGTAGTGATCCAATAGTTGAGACAGACAGGAGCGACCTGTTCTAAACCCATGTTGCCCTGGGTTGTGTAACTGATGGGTTTCTAGATGGGTGGTGATCTTGCTTCTTAGGACCCTTTCAAAGATTTTTATGATATGGGATGTCAGTGCTATTTGTCTGTAGTTCTTTGCTGGAGCTTTACTGCCCCCTTTGTGGAGTGGGGCTATGTCTGTTGTTTTTAGTAACTGTGGGACGACCCCCGTGTCCATGCTCCCTCTCCATAGGATGGAAAAGGCTCGTGATAGGGGCTTCTTGCAGTTCTTGATGAACACAGAGTTCCATGAGTCTGGCCCTGGGGCAGAGTGCATGGGCATGTCATTTATCGCCTGTTCGAAGTCATTTGGCGTCAGGATAACATCGGATAGGCTTGTGTTTACCTGGAGAGAGTTCTGGGGTCAACGCCCCCGCGGCCCGGTCTGTGACCAGGCCTCCTGGTGGATCAGAGCCTGATCAACCAGGCTGTTGCTGCTGGCTGCACGCAAACCAACGTACGAGCCACAGCCCGGCTGATCAGGAACTGACTTTAGGTGCTTGTCCAGTGCCAGCTTGAAGACTGCCAGGGTTCTGTTGGAAATCCCCCTTATGGGGAACCTTGAGGTTCCTAAACCTGTATTCCCTGGAATGCAGGAGGGAGAGATACATGATTATATACACCTGGAAAATCCTACAGGGACTAGTACCGAACTTGCACACGAAAATCACTCACTACGAAAGCAAAAGACTTGGCAGACGATGCACCATCCCCCCAATGAAAAGCAGGGGTGTCACTAGCACGTTAAGAGACCATACAATAAGTGTCAGGGGCCCGAGACTGTTCAACTGCCTCCCAGCACACATAAGGGGGATTACCAACAGACCCCTGGCAGTCTTCAAGCTGGCACTGGACAAGCACCTAAAGTCAGTTCCTGATCAGCCGGGCTGTGGCTCGTACGTTGGTTTGCGTGCAGCCAGCAGCAACAGCCTGGTTGATCAGGCGCTGATCCACCAGGAGGCCTGGTCACAGACCGGGCCGCGGGGGCGTTGACCCCCGGAACTCTCTCCAGGTACTCCAGGTATGTGTGCTGGGAGGCAGCTGAACAGTCTCGGGCCCCTGACACTTATTGTATGGTCTCTTTAACGTGCTAGTGACACCCCTACTTTTCATTGGGGGGATGGTGCATCGTCTGCCAAGTCTTTTGCTTTCGTAGTGAGTGATTTTCGTGTGCAAGTTCGGTACTAGTCCCTCTAGGATTTTCCAGGTGTATATAATCATGTATCTCTCCCTCCTGCGTTCCAGGGAATACAGGTTTAGGAACCTCAAGCGCTCCCAGTAATTGAGGTGTTTTATCTCCGTTATGCGCGCCGTGAAAGTTCTCTGTACATTTTCTAGGTCGGCAATTTCACCTGCCTTGAAAGGTGCTGTTAGTGTGCAGCAATATTCCAGCCTAGATAGAACAAGTGATCTGAAGAGTGTCATCATGGGCTTGGCCTCCCTAGTTTTGAAGGTTCTCATTATCCATCCTGTCATTTTTCTAGCAGATGCGATTGATACAATGTTATGGTCCTTGAAGGTGAGATCCTCCGACATAATCACTCCCAGGTCTTTGACGTTGGTGTTTCGCTCTATTTTGTGGCCAGAATTTGTTTTGTACTCTGATGAAGATTTAATTTCCTCATGTTTACCATATCTGAGTACAGTGGACCCCCGCATAGCGACTTTAATCCGTGCAAGAGGGCTGATTGTTATGCGAAATGATCGGTACGCGAATGAATTTTCCCCATAAGAAATAATGGAAATTAAATTAATCCGTGCAAGACACCCAAAAGTATGAAAAAAAATTTTTACCACATGAAATATACATTTTCCTACACACAAAGAGAAGGATACATGCACAATAGTAGAGTAGTACATGCACAATATAAATTGTGCATGTACTACTCTACTAAATGAAGAATAAATGACACTTACCTTTATTGAAGATGCAGCAATGACTGATGAGACACTGTGTCCTGGGAGTGCCTTTTCCTCCTGAGTACTGTAGGTCCTGTTTGGCATTTTCTTCCAGAACAGGCCTTATCACATTGTGTATGCCACTACGATTCTTAAATCTCTCAAACCAACCTTTGCTGGCTTTAAATTCACCAATATGAGCACTAGTTCCAGGCATTTTTCCCTGTTCACCTGGGTGTTAGTCGACTGGTGTGGGTTGCATCCTGGGAGACAAGATTAAGGACCCCAATGGAAATAAGTTAGACAGTCTTCTATGACACTGACTTTTTTGGGTTATCCTGGGTGGCAAATCCTCTGGGGTTAATTGTTTCTTGGTATTCTCAATAAGCCACACCAACAACGGTGCTACAGCAGCAGCAGCAGCAGCTGACAGTGCTACAGCAGCAGCAAACGATGCTACAGCAGCAGCAGACGGTACTACAGCAGCAGCAGACGGTACTACAGCAGCAGCAGCAGCAGCTGACGATGGTACAACAGCAGCAGCAGCTGACAGTGCTACAGCAGCAGCAGACGATGCTACAGCAGCAGCAGACGATGCTACAGCAGCAGCAGACGATGCTACAGCAGCAGCAGACGGTACTACAGCAGCAGCAGCAGCTGTACCACCAATAGAAGCGATGGTTGATTGGGGTTTATTATACAACCTGGCCAGCTCGGAGACACGCACTCCACTTTCATACTTATCAATGATCTCTTTCTTCATCTCTATAGTAATTCTCACCCTTATTGCTGTAGGGTTGGCACTAGAAGCTTTCTTGGGGCCCATGGTCACTTATTTTCCAGATAAATCACCAAAAACACTGTAATAATACGAAATGTTCCGATTGTATGCTTGGATGTTACTGCGGAGGCTGGCTGGTAAACAATGCCACCGGCGGCACATGTGAGGCTGGCTAAGGGCGCACATTGGACGCGTCTCGGACGAAGAGTGGTGAGCGGGTTTTTGGGCGGTATGCGAGGCAAAATTTTTGCGATAAAAGCGAGCGGTATGCGGATTGAACGGTATGCGATGAGTACGGTATGCGGGGGTCCACTGTAATTGAAATTTCTCATCGTTGAACTTCATATTGTTTTCTGCAGCCCACTGAAAGATTTGGTTGATGTCCGCCTGGAGCCTTGCAGTGTCTGCAATGGAAGTCACTGTCATGCAGATTCGGGTGTCATCTGCAAAGGAAGACACGGTGCTGTGGCTGACATCCTTGTCTATGTCGGATATGAGGATGACGAACAAGATGGGAGCGAGTACTGTGCCTTGTGGAACAGAGCTTTTCACCGTAGCTGCCTCGGACTTTACTCTGTTGACGACTACTCTCTGTGTTCTGTTAGTGAGGAAATTATAGATCCATCGACTGACTTTTCCTGTTATTCCTTTAGCACGCATTCTGTGCGCTATTACACCATGGTCACACTTGTCGAAGGCTTTTGCAAAGTCTGTATATATTACATCTGCATTCTTTTTGTCTTCTAGTGCATTTAGGACCTTGTCGTAGTGATCCAATAGTTGAAACAGACAGGAGCGACCTGTTCTAAACCCATGTTGCCCTGGGTTGTGTAACTGATGGGTTTCTAGATGGGTGGTGATCTTGCTTCTTAGGACCCTTTCAAAGATTTTTATGATATGGGATGTTAGTGCTATTGGTCTGTAGTTCTTTGCTGTTGCTTTACTGCCCCCTTTGTGGAGTGGGGCTATGTCTGTTGTTTTTAGTAACTGGGACGACCCCCGTGTCCATGCTCCCTCTCCATAGGATGGAAAAGGCTCGTGATAGGGGCTTCTTGCAGTTCTTGATGAACACAGAGTTCCATGAGTCTGGCCCTGGGGCAGAGTGCATGGGCATGTCATTTATCGCCTGTTCGAAGTCATTTGGCGTCAGGATAACATCGGATAGGCTTGTGTTAATCAAATTTTGTGGCTCTCTCATAAAAAATTCATTTTGATCTTCGACTCTCAGTCTGGTTAGTGGCTTGCTAAAAACTGAGTCATATTGGGACTTGAGTAGCTCACTCATTTCCTTGCTGTCATCTGTGTAGGACCCATCTTGTTTAAGTAGGGGCCCAATACTGGACGTTGTTCTCGATTTTGATTTGGCATAGGAGAAGAAATACTTTGGGTTTCTTTCGATTTCATTTATGGCTTTTAGTTCTTCCCGCGATTCCTGACTCCTAAAGGATTCTTTTAGCTTAAGTTCGATGCTTGCTATTTCTCTGACCAGTGTCTCCCTACGCATTTCAGATATATTGACCTCTTTTAGCCGCTCTGTTATTCTTTTCCATCGCCTGTAAAGGGAGCGCCTGTCTCTTTCTATTTTACATATACCCCTCCTTTTTCTTAGAGGAATAAGCCTTGTGCATACATCGAGTGCCACCGAGTTAATCTGTTCTAGGCATAAGTTGGGGTCTGTGTTGCTTAGTATATCTTCCCAGCTTATATCGGTTAGGACTTGGTTTACTTGGTCCCACTTTATGTTTTTGTTATTGAAGTTGAATTTGGTGAATGCTCCCTCGTGACTAGTCTCATTATGTCGGTCTGGGGCTCCACGCATACATGTCTGAACCTCAATTATGTTGTGATCTGAGTATATTGTTTTTGATATGGTGACATTTCTTATCAGATCATCATTGTTAGTGAAGATGAGGTCTAGTGTATTCTCCAGTCTAGTAGGCTCTATTATTTGCTGGTTTAAATTGAATTTTGTGCCTTTAGGGATAAGAGTAAAGTGTTACAGTATACTCCACATACAAGAGAATAAGACCAATGAAACACGACAATGGCAAATTATGCTTAAAACAGCTTTTAGAAAATCAGGTGTCAAATGCCAGAAAAGCACCTTCATCCAATTTGTGAAATATATAGAAATTTAAACTACTTTGTCCTGAACTGCACATAAACATTGGTTAAGGTCTTTTCTATCACCTTATATTAGAACAATGAATGCCATTTCTATTTTGTCTGATAATTTACTTTGAGCATATTCTTCAGTTGTGTATCAGTATCATTTTTTTTTTGTTTCCAAGAAGCAATCCTAAAAGAAATATTATATATCTATGTTGAATATAAAGTTGCTGTGGAAATTAATATATTACACAAACATAACAGAAGAATAAGCTAACCTGTACTTCTAGTTGTTTCACATGTTTCTCTGTATCAGTTAGGCATATCTTGCTGTTATCAAGTTCACCTACTAAATTTTCATTCACAAGCTGAAAAAAAAATTAGTTTTTAACTTTAGTCAAATAAATAATAACACTACAGTTACTATCAACTATATACATTTTCCTGGGTAAATGTTATTACAGCAAAACATCTCTTTTATCAAGTTCAGATTTTTCTTTTAGTTGCTGTTTCCACTCAATATTTTGACACTGAAACAACCTAAACCACTTGATAATATATATATTTTTTTTCAACATGTCAGTTGTCTCTCACTGATGCAGGGTGACCCAAAAAGAAAGACAATCCCTAAAAACAAAAATACTTTCATCATCTTTCAACACTTTCACCTCATACATAATCACTGTCTTTGCAGAGGCGCTCAGATACGACAGTTTAGAAGTCCCTCCAAACTGTCAATATCCCAAACCCCTTCTTTAAAGTGCAGGCATTGTACTTCCCATTTCCAGAACTCAAATCCAGCTATATAAAAATAACTGGTTTCCCTGAATTCCTTCACAAAATATTAACCTGCTCACACTCCAACAGCTTGTCAGGTCCCAAAAACCATTCGTCTCCATTCACTCCTATCTAAAATGCTCACACATGCTTGCTGGAAGTCCAAGCCCCTTGCCCACAAAACCTCCTTTACCCCATCCTTCCAACCTTTTCGAGGACAACCCCTACCCTGCCTTCCTTCCCCTACAGATTTATACACTCTCTAAGTCATTCTACTTTGATCCATTCTCTCTAAATGACCAAACCACCTCAACAACTCCTCTACAGCCCTCTGACTAATACTTTTATTAACTTCACACCTCCTCCTAATTTCCACATTCTGAATTCTCTGCATAATATTTACACCACACACTGCCCTTAGACAGGACATCTCCATTGCCTCCAGCCACCTCCTCGCTGCAGCATTTGCAACCCAAGCTTCACACCTATATAAGTGTTGGTACCACTATACTTTCTTACATTCCCTTCTTTGCCTGCATGGATATCGTTTTTTGTCTCCACAGATACCTCAATGCACCACTCACCTTTTTTCCTTCATCAATTTTATGGTTTACTTTGTCCTTCTTAAACCCATTCGCTGGCAAGTTTACTCTCAAATATCTGTGCAAGAGGCTTGGACATACAGCAGGCATGTGAGAGCGTTAGACAGGAGTGGGGACAAATGGTTTTGGGGACTTGACGAGGTGTTGGAGTGTGATCAAGGTAACATTTTGTGGAGGGATTTAGGAAAACTGGCTAGCTGGATCTGAGTCCTGGAGGTGGGAAGTACAATGCCTGCACTTTAAAGGAGGGGTTTGGGATACTGACTGTTTGGAGTAACATCTAAACCATTGTATCTGAGTGCTTCTACAAAGACAGTGATTATGTGTGAATGATGTTAAGTGCTGAATGATAGTGAAAGTGTTTCTTTCTTTTTTTTTGGGTCACACTTCCTTGGTGGAAGATGGCCGACGTGTTAAAAAAATCATATATTAAAACATACTGAGTATACCAGGAAGAGTGTACGTTAGGGTTATTATTGAAAGAATTAGAGGTAAGACAGAATGTAGAATTGCAGATGAGCAAGGAGGTTTTAGAGTGGGTAGGAGATGTGTAGATCAAGTGTTTACATTGAAGCATATATTTTTTTTTTTTTTTTTTTTTTTTTCAACAAGTCGGCCGTCTCCCACCGAGGCAGGGTGACCCAAAAAAGAAAGAAAATCCCCAAAAAGAAAATACTTTCATCATCATTCAACACTTTCACCACACTCGCACATTATCACTGTTTTTGCAGAGGTGCTCAGAATACAACAGTCTAGAAGCATACACATATAAAGATACACAACATATCCCTCCAAACTGCCAATATCCCAAAACCCCTCCTTTAAAGTGCAGGCATTGTACTTCCCATTTCCAGGACTCAAGTCCGACTATATGAAAATAACCGGTTTCCCTGAATCCCTTCACTAAATATTACCCTGCTCACACTCCAACAGATCGTCAGGTCCCAAGTACCATTCGTCTCCATTCACTCCTATCTAACACGCTCACGCACGCTTGCTGGAAGTCCAAGCCCCTTACCCACAAAACCTCCTTTACCCCCTCTCTCCAACCCTTTCGAGGACGACCCCTACCCCGCCTTCCTTCCCCTATATATTTATATGCTTTCCATGTCATTCTACTGTGATCCATTCTCTCTAAATGACCAAACCACCTCAACAACCCCTCTTCTGCCCTCTGACTAATACTTTTATTAACTCCACACCTTCTCCTAATTTCCACACTCCGAATTTTCTGCATAATATTTACACCACACATTGCCCTTAAACAGGACATCTCCGCTGCCTCCAACCGTCTCCTCGCTGCTGCATTTACCACCCAAGCTTCACACCCATATAAGAGTGTTGGTACTACTATACTTTCATACATTCCCTTCTTTGCCTCCATAGATAACGTTTTTTTGACTCCACATATACCTCAACGCACCACTCACCTTTTTTCCCTCATCAATTCTATGATTAACCTCATCCTTCATAAATCCATCCGCCGACACGTCAACTCCCAAGTATCTGAAAACATTCACTTCTTCCATACTCCTCCTCCCCAATTTGATATCCAATTTTTCTTTATCTAAATCATTTGACACCCTCATCACCTTACTCTTTTCTATGTTCACTTTCAACTTTCTACCTTTACACACATTCCCAAACTCATCCACTAACCTTTGCAAATTTTCTTTAGAATCTCCCATAAGCACAGTATCATCAGCAAAAAGTAACTGTGTTAATTCCCATTTTGAATTTGATTCCCCATAATTTAATCCCACCCCTCTCCCAAACACCCTAGCATTTACTTCCTTTACAACCCCATCTATAAATATATTAAACAACCATGGTGACATTACACATCCCTGTCTAAGACCTACTTTTACCGGGAAGTAGTCTCCCTCTCTTCTACACACCCTAACCTGAGCCTCACTATCCTCATAAAAACTCTTTACAGCATTTAATAACTTACCACCTATTCCATATACTTGCAACATCTGCCACATTGCTCCTCTATCCACTCTATCATATGCCTTTTCTAAATCCATAAATGCAATAAAAACTTCCCTATCTTTATCTAAATACTGTTCACATATATGCTTCAATGTAAACACCTGATCTACACATCCCCTACCCACTCTAAAACCTCCTTGCTCATCCGCAATCCTACATTCTGTCTTACCTCTAATTCTTTCAATTATAACCCTACCGTACACTTTTCCTGGTATACTCAGTAAGCTTATTCCTCTATAATTTTTACAGTCTCTTTTGTCCCCTTTCCCTTTATATAAAGGGACTATACATGCTCTCTGCCAATCCCTAGGTACCTTCCCCTCTTTCATACATTTATTAAACAAAAGTACCAACCACTCCAACACTATATCCCCCCCTGCTTTTAACATTTCTGTCATGATCCCATCAGTTCCAGCTGCTTTACCCCCTTTCATTTTACGTAATGCCTCACGTACCTCCCCCACACTTACATTCTGCTCTTCTTCACTCCTAAAAGATGGTATACCTCCCTGACCAGTGCATGAAATTACTGCCTCTGTTTCTTCCTTAACATTTAAAAGTTCCTCAAAATATTCTCGCCATCTACCCAATACCTCCATCTCCCCATCTACTAACTCCCCTACTCTGTTTTTAACTGACAAATCCATATTTTCCCTAGGCTTTCTTAACTTGTTTAACTCACTCCAAAATTTTTTCTTATTTTCATTAAAATTTCTTGACAGTGCCTCTCCCACTCTATCATCTGCTCTCCTTTTGCACTCTCTCACCACTCTCTTTACCTTTATTTTACTCTCCATATACTCTGCTCTTCTTATACCACTTCTGCTTTGTAAAAAGCATATATGTGAACAGTATTTAGATAAAGGTAGGGAAGTTTTTATTGCATTTATGGATTTAGAAAAGGCATATGATAGAGTGGATAGAGGAGCAATGTGGCAGATGTTGCAAGTATATGGAATAGGTGGTAAGTTATTAAATGCTGTAAAGAGTTTTTATGAGGATAGTGAGGCTCAGGTTAGGGTGTGTAGAAGAGAGGGAGACTACTTCCCGGTAAAAGTAGGACTTAGACAGGGATGTGTAATGTCACCATGGTTGTTTAATATATTTATAGATGGGGTTGTAAAGGAAGTAAATGCTAGGGTGTTCGGGAGAGGGGTGGGATTAAATTTTGGGGAATCAAATTCAAAATGGAAATTGACACAGTTACTTTTTGCTGATGATACTGTGCTTATGGGAGATTCTAAAGAAAAATTGCAAAGGTTAGTGGATGAGTTTGGGAATGTGTGTAAAGGTAGAAAGTTGAAAGTGAACATAGAAAAGAGTAAGGTGATGAGGGTGTCAAATGATTTAGATAAAGAAAAATTGGATATCAAATTGGGGAGGAGGAGTATGGAAGAAGTGAATGTTTTCAGATACTTGGGAGTTGACGTGTCGGCGGATGGATTTATGAAGGATGAGGTTAATCATAGAATTGATGAGGGAAAAAAGGTGAGTGGTGCGTTGAGGTATATGTGGAGTCAAAAAACGTTATCTATGGAGGCAAAGAAGGGAATGTATGAAAGTATAGTAGTACCAACACTCTTGTATGGGTGTGAAGCTTGGGTGGTAAATGCAGTAGCGAGGAGACGGTTGGAGGCAGTGGAGATGTCCTGTTTAAGGGCAATGTGTGGTGTAAATATTATGCAGAAAATTCGGAGTGTGGAAATTAGGAGAAGGTGTGGAGTTAATAAAAGTATTAGTCAGAGGGCAGAAGAGGGGTTGTTGAGGTGGTTTGGTCATTTAGAGAGAATGGATCAAAGTAGAATGACATGGAAAGCATGTAAATCTATAGGGGAAGGAAGGCGGGGTAGGGGTCGTCCTCGAAAGGGTTGGAGAGAGGGTGTAAAGGAGGTTTTGTGGGCAAGGGGCTTGGACTTCCAGCAAGCGTGCGTGAGCGTGTTAGATAGGAGTGAATGGAGACGAATGGTACTTGGGACCTGACGATCTGTTGGAGTGTGAGCAGGGTAATATTTAGTGAAGGGATTCAGGGAAACCGGTTATTTTCATATAGTCGGACTTGAGTCCTGGAAATGGGAAGTACAATGCCTGCACTTTAAAGGAGGGGTTTGGGATATTGGCAGTTTGGAGGGATATGTTGTGTATCTTTATATGTGTATGCTTCTAGACTGTTGTATTCTGAGCACCTCTGCAAAAACAGTGATAATGTGCGAGTGTGGTGAAAGTGTTGAATGATGATGAAAGTATTTTCTTTTTGGGGATTTTCTTTCTTTTTTGGGTCACCCTGCCTCGGTGGGAGACGGCCGACTTGTTGAAAAAAAAAAAAAACTTCTAAGCTGTTGTATTCTGGACACCTCTGCAAAAACAGTGCTTATGTGTGAGTGAGGTAAAAGTGTTGAATGATGATTAAAGTATTTTCTTTCTCTTTGGGTCACCCTGCCTCGGTGGGAGACAGCCGACTTGTTGAAGAAAAAAAAAAAAAAAAAAAAAAATTAAAACCTACCTGCAAATTCCTGTAATCTGCTTCTATATCTGACAGTTGTGTACCAAGATCACCAACTCTTTGTTGCAACTGATTAATCTCCTGGAGATTTTTAAGCTGTGCACATTCTAATGTGTTGATTGCCTCTGCTTTATACACAATCTCCTGGTTATCAAAAAACAAAAAATTATTATATATATTAAAATAAACACAAGACATTTATGATCCGCATTAAAGCAGAATATGTAATGTTATCAAAGTAAACTTTATGGCATGAATATTTATTATGTGAATGATCAATGAAAACACTTTAGAGTATAGTAATGGTGTGAAGTACTTCACCTGTTCTAATTCCTGCTTGCGAATGGTGAGTGCAGCAACTTTATCTGCAAGTTCACTCCTAGCACCTTCTACAGTATCATTATTCTTCTTTAAAAACTTAATTTTTTCAACAGCTTCCTGAAGACCTCTCTGGCTCTCTTCATACCTAAGAAAAATATTGAAGTTTTTTCAATAAAAGGATGACATACATATACAGTGGAACCTTAAAATTCGAACGTATCACATATCGAACGTTTCAAAATTAGAACCCATTTTTCGAACCAACTTTGTCCCTATTATCGAACGCGCCCCTATTTTCAGACCGCTGGGTACCGGACCTGTTTGCCAGCCCGCTCTGTCCGCGTCCCTGCGCAGGCGCCGTGAACCAGTTTGGCTTTGTTTATGCTTGAGTGAACACTAACATGCGCTCTCATTCAAACATTTTTTCGATTATTTCATTGTGTTTAGTGTTTGTGGGACTGTGAAATAAGCTACCATGGGCCCAAAGAAACTTGCTAGTGGTACCCCTGTGGTAAAGAAAGTGAGAAACACCATAGATGTGAAGAAGGAAATAATACAGAAGTGGAATGATGTCCAAGTGGAATGATGCCCAAGCTGAAACAAGCCATCTTTGCAACAAGTTCAGTGACAGAACCATGTCCCATTTTAGGGAAATCTTAAAAGAGGTACCAGAAACAGAGGAATGTAGACAGTTATTTTGTGAGACAGGGGTCCAGTGACTCTCAAGCTGGTCCTAGTGGCATTAGAAGACAGAGAAGGGAAGTAACCCCAGAGGGCTTTACCTGAAGTCCTCACGGAGGGGGATTCTCCTTCCAAACGCTAACCCCAACTCCCTCTCCTCCTCCCTATCTTCCAGATACCATCACCAATCTTCAATAAAGGTAAGTAAAAATTTATTTTATATACATAATTGAACACTATAGTATTTGTTGTGTGTATGTAAAACTATAATTAATCTCTATAAAATGTATTTTTTTTGTGAATATTTTTGGGTTTCTGGAATGGATTAATTGTATTTCCATTATTTCTTATGGGAAATATTGCTTCGATTTTCAGACTTTTCAAATTTAGATCTAGCTCCTGGAACGAATTAAGTTCGAAATTTGAGGTTCCACTGTAACCCTTTCACTGTCGTAACCTCCGAAATTAAAAATGCTGACAGTGTTGCAATTTAAAAAAATCCGAAATGGTAGAGAACCTTTTTTGGAAGCTAATGACACCAAAAATGCAAAATTTTATAGCAAACTTAAGGAATTACACAGGCGTAAAGTTGGCAGTCTGTGTGCAATTTACACATATTTTAAGCCAATTCCATTGCTCAATTTAACTCAGTTCCTAGCTATTTTGTTAGTATGCCTTTTGTTCTATTGAGTGACCTTAAGAAACTGCCCATTCAACTATCAAAACTACCCTATAAAGTGCACAGAAGTCATTAATATCGCCAATTTTACACAAAATTTAACAAATTCCAAAATAAAACACCGTAGGCATTCCAGCCACTAAAGCAATTTTTTGTGTATTCATTAATCATGTCTCAAGGCCAGAAATATAGACCTACAATACATAAATTCTACCTTTATTTTTTTTAATACACTGGCCATCTCCCGCTAAGGTCGGGTGGCCAGAAAAAGAAGAAACACTCACTCTCATTCATTCCATCAGTCATTACAGATGTGTGTTGGCATCACTGCTCAGATGACCCTCCAAACTGCAACATCACCACCCCTCCTTCGGAGTGTAGGCACTGTGCTTCCCACCTCCAACACTAAATCTTCCTTACTCTAAACCCCTGCATTTACTCACAATCCAAAATTGAGTCAAGTCATAAAAACCACATGTCTCCACTCACACCTATTTACTTTGCTCACAGAGGCCTGTTGGATGTCCAAGCCCCTTGTAATTACATAATTTAATTACCTGTTTGCTACTACAGCAACAGGGTTATGCTCCTGGTATACCACAATCCCTAGATATCTACAAGTTCTCCATAGTGACTTGAATTCATAAACTTACCAACAGCATAATTTTCTCAACCAATGGTTATAAAATTCTAGGTATAGTTTACTAAATCCAAAAATAATTTAAATACTATACTGAATCCATCACATAAAATGCTTGAAGTACCCACATCCCATACCACAGCCTCTATATCTAAAGATATATATACATACTACTCCTAGCTTAACTAATAAAAGTCATCCAGGATGTTACTGATTTGAATAGGTGCCTTCTTTAATTCTGGTATTTACTCAAGCAATACAAGTATTTTATAACAATGTAAGCTAATTTTTATAATCCACCACACCTAACAAAGGTCATTAAGGATATTACTGCCTACATGATTTCAGTATTTACTGGGTAATGCATGACCTTTCAGGGTTACTTAGTGAAGATGCATGATGCTGTGAAGATTATTTTGAGTTCGTAAACAAAAAAAAAATGAAAAATCTACATGCATCTTGCCAAGGCAGCAAAAATCTAATACAGTAAATGAGGAATAATAGATGAACAAGCTTACCGAATTTGCTCATGCTTAAGTTCACTTTCAATATTCATAGCTTTTTGTGTTAAGGAATTGGTTTTCTCCTTCAGTTCATCTTGAGTTTTTGTCAATGACTCTTTAACCTGAAAAGTATCATGAAAACTCATTAATATTCATTCCTAGTGTAATTTTTTATTTACATAAAGTCTTTGATTTTTCCATATTCACTTCCCTTTTCTGCAATGTAATTTTTACCAAGAAGCAGTATGTAAACAGCAATTGCTTGCTCCGAGGGGCATCTCATATTATATTTTCTGCATCTATCTCTAAAAAGATGGAAACATGGTCCAGTCTTGAAGTACTCACATATCATTGGATAATCCTTATTCTGTTTGATATCACAGCATTTTTTAAATGATATTATTGTTCTTGCACTGTTTCTGCCACATTCCTGTCAGTTTTCTGATGGTTGGTGGTAGGCTGTAAATGACAGCCATAAATACTCTAGGATTATACATATACTGTGTAATCTAAAAACTCTAAGGTTTAATATGAATGACAAATACAAGTCCAAGTCAGATAACAGCTTTCCTGAGATGCTACAATAAAGAATGAATAATGGGCTGTTCAGTGTCAGAATTTTTTGGGAAGTGTCATGATATAAAATACAGAAGCAGCTTATAAAAATAAATTCATAAACAAATTGTTATTGTATTACCAGAATTTACATATATGATTAACAAACACTACATACCTCTTCTAACTGAATCTCCAAAGAAATCTTCTCATTTTGTGAAGCAGTAAAGCTAGCCTCAATTGTAATCAAACTTTCAGTCAGGCTGTTCACTGTCTTCTTGAAACTGTTCAGTTTCTCAGTTAGATCAGCCAATTTCTTTTCCTTTGCTGATAGTTGCTCTTGCATAACTTCTTTTAGTTTTTCCAGACTGGTTATATTCTCTTCAGCTAATTGAAAAGTTCTAGTTAAGAGTTTTTATATTTATAAAAAGTGTATATACTAATTATATCTACAACCTTTAAATTTTGTATAGGAAATCATTATCATATGTTTTGAGAGTATGAATGGTATATGTATACCTATACAGTAGTTCCCCCAAATTCCTGGGGGTTATGTTTCAAGACCACCTGTGAATTTGGAAAAACCACAAGTTCTGGACCCGGTTAACCCCTTGACTGTCACAACCCTAAATCCTGAGGTGTCTCCTGGTGTCGGAAAAAAAAAAAAACTAATGAAATGATAGAGAATTTTTTGTCGATGGTAATGATGCCAAAAGCACGAAATTTGATAGAAAACTGATGGAATTACGCTCTCGCAAATTTAGCAACCTCGGCGATATTTACGAATCGGTAATTTCACCCACTCTGAGCCCTATTTTTGGCTAATTCCACTGTTCCAGTCGACCAAACTCATAGCTATTTCTTTAGAACTCCATCTTTTCTATCGATTGAGTACAAGATACTGCCTATTTACCGATTTCAACTACCCAATAACATGGTCAGAAATTTGCAATTTGGCCAATTTCACAAAAATTAAAAAATATGCCAATTTCAAAATAGGGTCCAGAATGAACAATGCAGACATTCCTGGCTCTAAAATAACATTTTCTTTGTTCATCAGTCACGTCTCCAGGCTTTTCTGATATTACTCTTGCTTTATATTTTGAATTTTTATTCAAACAAAAAATAAAAGATTTACTGTTATGCAGACTACTGAAATATTGTAATAATTGTATAAATAATATCAACCCATTCATGACTGCATATTAGAATGGCTAGTTAGATATTTATTGGACAATGACATGATTTGTTTACTCTTGAACATCGGCAAAAATCAAACATTTCCCCTACTTTGAGCTCCATTTCAAGGTCCTTTTCGTAGTAAAACCAATCAAAATCACCTCTATTTCTATAATATGCTTTTCATTCTATCTAATGTGACTACAAAAACAAGAATATAACCATAAAAATTATATAAAAATACACCTTAAAGTCGGCATTTTAATCCAAAAACACGGTCAGTTTTTTTTTCTTATTATGCACTGCATGCTGCAGGATTTTTTTAATATGGTGCACACTGACCACACAGACCCACTCTCTCACATGTGGGCCTACCAGCTTTCTCCTGCTTGATTTGAAGCCGCTAGAATTTTTGAGTGATTAACAATCCACTCTTTCCTAGTGAATTAAACAATACAAACTGCAAAGCTACAATTCTTCAGATCATACAAGACCACCTACGTGTTAGTGTGCCAGTGTCAGAAATAAAAGAATCACGGGTTACTAGGGAACCAAGGGAGAAAAAGTGTTATGCTTAGATTTCACACACAAGACAGAAAAACAGATCTAATAAGTTCATCTATTAAAGCAAAAACAGATATACTGTATACATAAGTGAGTGTCTCGCAAGAAAACGACAGAACCTCCTGTACAGAGTGAGAAAATTGAAACGTGAGAATAATGATAAAATTCATCAGTGCTTTGTACGTGATGGACAAATTCTAGTAAGAAAAACAAATGTAGGCCATGTGTACTACATTACAAATGAAAATGAACTAGCAAACTTCCTTCATGGTGCAAATATTAGAGTCTGACTGATATTAGTGACCAAATCTTTGTACTACGTTACTGTATATTATTATTATGCCATTATTAAACTAATCCCTGTACTATCACCTCCTGGCTAGTATTTACTACCTCATTATCTCATGTGTCCCACACAGTTCCTTGTGTGACTCAATTTGTGTTATCTTAGGAAAAAACCTTGCCAATAAAATTCCAAGCTCAAATACCCCACCCAATGACTACCTCACTGGAAACTACCCGAACACACTGTTCCTAGCTCCAACTAACCCAACAGAAGTCTCCCTTATTATCAACACACTAAAAAACAAAGACAGGGATTTAAATACCTTACCACCCTTTATATACAAAAAAGTGTTGCAAGTGCTGTCACCAATCATTGCAACAATCTTTAACAAATCCATCGAATCCTCTACCTTCCCTACAGTTCTTAAAATAGTGAGGGTCACCCCGATCCATAAAGGAGGAGACCAAACAGACTTGAATAACTATAGGCCAATATCCAACTTACACCATCTCTCTAAAATCTTCGAAAAATTAATTCATAAGCGAATCTATTCCTATCTCCTCTCCCACAACATACTCAACCCCTGTCAGTTTGGGTTCAGGCCTAATAAAAATACAAATGATGCTATTATACACATGCTAGAACAAATATACACTGCACTAGAGAAAACAGAAGTCCCACTGGGAATCTTCATTGATTTACGTAAAGCTTTTGATACAGCTGACACAACTTGCTCCACATAAAATTGTCGCACTATGGTATAAGAGGGCACTCCCTCAATTACCTAAAGTCATACCTCAGCAACAGAAGCCAATATGTGTACACAAATGGAGCAAACTTTTCCACACAGCCAATTACAGTTGGTGTCCCACAGGGAAGTGTCCTTGGCCCTCTTCTCTTTCTCGTTTACATAAACGACCTACCAAATGCATCGCAACTACTCAAACCCACACTATTTGCAGATGACCCTACATACGTCTTCTCTCACCCAAGCCCAGTCATGCTAGCCAATACTGTAAATACCGAATTACAGAAAATATCTACCTGGATGATGACTAACAAACTTACTCTCAACATTGATAAAACCTACTTTATTCAGTTTGGAAACAGAGCTACAGATGTCCCTCTTAACATAATGATAAACAGATCACCTATCACAAAGCTCACAGAGGGAAAATTCTTAGGAATCCACCTTGATAATAGACTCAAATTTCAAACACATGAACAACAAATTTCCAAGAAAATTTCCAAGACCGTAGGCATACTATCGAAGAGACGGTACTATGTTCCACAGTCAGCCCACCTGGCCCTATACCACTCACTTATTTACCCCTATCTCACCTATGGAATTTGTGCATGGGGCTCAACAACAATAAACCATCTCAGACCATTAATTACCCAACAAAAGGTTGCAGTCAGAATGATAACAAATTCCCACTACAGGCAGACCACTCCATCAATATTCAAAACTCTAAACCTACTCACTGTACAAAACATCCATACTTATTATTGTACCTACTACATACATAGAACACTTAACTCGGATATAAACACTCCCCTCAAACGTCTCCTTACCAACCTCAACAGAACACATGACTATAACACAAGGCACAGATCACTCTTTGATGTTCCTCGAGTCCATCTCACACTATGCAAAAACTCAATGTACATAAAAGGCCCAAAAATCTGGAATTCATTACCAGTGAATATAAAAGAAACACTGTCTGTTTATAAATTCAAGTCTCTTCTTAAAAATCACCTACTCACCCACAACTAAATACTTAATAACTGTATCTCATAAATGTTTAACCTGTGACCATGTCAAACTTTGCTTGTTTTTATACGTATATACTTCTAAACTGTTGTATTCTGGGCACCTCTGCAAAAACAGTGATTATGTGTGAGTGAGGTGAAAGTGTTGAATGATGATGAAAGTATTTTCTTTTTGGGGATTTTCTTTCTCTTTGGGTCACCCTGCCTTGGTGGGGGACGGCCGACTTGTTGAGAAAAAAAAAAAAAAAAAAAAATACTCCAATCAAATCAAATCAAGTTTATTCTCTATAAGGATTACAATGCTGAGTTTACAGAATTTGGATATTGTGTGGTTTACATGTTTTAAAATACTAATTACAGAGGGGGCCACTAGAACACCAAGCATGGCTAGGCATTTCGGGCAGACTTAGATTAATTCTTTACTTTAAAATACAGTGGACCCCCGCATAGCAAACGCCTTGCATAGCGAACAATCCGCATAGCGAACGCTTTGTTCGCTAAAATTTTGCCCCGCATAGTGGACAAAAACCCGCTCAGCGACCTTCGTCCGAGACGCGTCCAATGTGCGGCCTCAGCCAGCCTCACATGTGCCGCCCGTCCCATTGTTTACCAGCCAGCCTCCGCGGTAACATTCAAGCATACACTCGGAATATTTCGTATTATTACAGTGTTTTCGGTGCTGTTTCTGGAAAATAAGTGACCATGGGCCCCAAGAAAGCTTCTAGTGCCAACCCTGTGGTAAAAAGGGTGAGAATTAGTATGGAAATTAAGAAAGATTTTGAAGGGTTTGGGGCTAACCCTGAGAAGCCTATGCCAGTTGTGGAATCCATTGTGCCTACTTCAAAAATTAAGGAAATGTGTGCACAGTGGGTTGAACTGCAAACCTTTATGGATGAAAATCACCCTGACACAGCTGTTGCAAGCCGTGCTGGTGACTATTTCAATGACAATGTTATGGCCCATTTTAGGAAAGTCTTGAAGGAACGGGAGGTACAGAGCTCTATGGACAGATTTGTTGTGCGACAGAGGTCCAGTGACTCTCAAGCTGGTCCTAGTGGCATTAAAAGAAGAAGGGAAGTAACCCCAGAAAAGGACTTGCTACCTCAAGTCCTAATGGAAGGGGATTCCCCTTCTAAACAGTAAGAAGATAATGCTCTCCCCTCCTCCCATCCCATCAATCATCACCAGATCTTCAATAAAAGTAAGTGTCATGTAATTGTGCATGCCTTTTTCAGTTTGTGTGTACTAAAATTAACATTTTTTTGTGGTAAAAAAAATTTTTTTTCATACTTTTGGGTGTCTTGCACGGATTAATTTTATTTCCATTATTTCTTATGGGGAAAATTAATTCGCATAGCGAACATTTCGCATAACGACCAGCCCTCTTGCACGGATTAAGTTCGCTATGCGGGGGTCCACTGTATTACAAATTATGAGGTAAATTGGTATTATGGCTAAGTGACTAAATACAGTGGACCCCCGGTTAACGATATTTTTTCACTCCATAAGTATGTTCAGGTGCCAGTACTGACCGAATTTATTCCCATAAGGAATATTGTGAAGTAGATTAGTCCATTTCAGACCCCCAAACATACACGTACAAACGCACTTACATAAATACACTTACATAATTGGTCGCATTCGGAGGTAATCGTTATGCGGGGGTCCACTGTACTAGTTTGTGAGTTTAGCAATGTGAATGCTTTTGTTTTCGCACAATACATAGTTTCAGTATTGAATGCACAGCAACTGTCTTTGAAATACTCATTTGTGCTTAATTGTTATTTGTTTACTATAATTTTTACCACTGAATATATCATTGTTTAGTTAATCTTAAGTTAATTTTAAGCCTGCCCATAATGCTCTGCATACAAGGGGCTTTTGGCATGATACACTTAACCACTGTAATTCTATGTACATCTATGTATCATGTCCAAATTAATAATAAATAAATTGAAGAGTACTGATGAGTGATGAGACACTGTTTTTCTTGAACACTCTGGGATTTTCAGTGATACATGCATAAAGGCTTCACTTTGCAATCCCCACTAGCATTACAACAAAACAAGAAAGTTATCCTGTCTTTCATAGGCTTGTGTCCTGGGAGTGCCTTTTCCCCCTGAGTAATGTAGGTCCTGTTTGGCATTTTTTCCAGAACTGGCCTGTTTCGTCACAATTGAACACTTGTTGGGGTTGGAATTTTTCAGCTTCGCCATG
The DNA here is from genome assembly GCF_038502225.1 of Cherax quadricarinatus. NCBI lineage: Eukaryota > Metazoa > Arthropoda > Malacostraca > Decapoda > Parastacidae > Cherax > Cherax quadricarinatus. Next base: position 5,793,743 of record NC_091358.1, read on the forward strand.
CCTTATCACACTGTGTATGCCACTACGATTCTTAAATCTCTCAAACCAACCTTTGCTGGCCTTAAATTCACCAGTATGAGCACTAGTTCCAGGCATTTTTTCTGTTCACCTGGGTGTTAGTCGACTGGTGTGGGTCGCATCCTGGGGGACAAGATTAAGGGCCCCAATGGAAATAAGTTAGACAGTCCTCGATGATGCACTGACTTTCTTGGGTTATCCTGGGTGGCTAACCCTCTGGGGTTAATTGTTTCTCATTAAGTCACACCAACAGTCTCTCCACATCTTCGAGTAGTACAGCTGACGGTGGTGCAGCAACAGCCGACGGTGGTGCAGCAACAGCCGACGGTGGTGCAGCAGCAGCTGACCGTGGTACGATAGTATTTCTCAACCTTTTTACCACATGGTTGGCACTCGAAGCTTTCTTTGGGCCCATGGTGGCTTATTTAGCAGTTACAAGCTCTATAAACAATGGAATAATACAAAATGTATCGAATGTATGCATGAAACCGGCCACCCTGGCTTGTAAACAATGATGGCAGGGCAGCTGAGGTGCTCAGACTGGACGGACAGGTTCGGGACGAATCATTTTGGGTGAGTTTTTTATCGTTAGCCAAGCTAAAAATTTTATGCTCAAACGCTTTGTTGGGCGGATTTAACGTTATGCAATGCTTTCATTAGCTGAGGGTCCACTGTACAGGATTTAATTCTTCAAGTGCACTGGTATTCACCTCTATCTAAATCCACGACAACAAAACAGTCATCCCTTTCTCTTTAGAACATCCTTCAATGCAAGTGATTAACACATACAGTGGACCCCCGCATACCGTACGCATCGCATAACGTTCAATCCGCATACCGCTCGCTTTTATCGCAAAACTTTTGCCTCGCATACCGCTCAAAAACCCGCTCACCGCTCTTCGTCCGAGATGCGTCCAATGTGCGCCCTTAGCCAGCCTCACATGTGCCGCTGGTGGCATTGTTTACCAGCCAGCCTCCGCGGTAACATCCAAGCATACAATCGGAACATTTCGTATTATTACAGTGTTTTTGGTGATTTTATCTGGAAAATAAGTGACCATGGGCCCCAAGAAAGCTTCTAGTGCCAACCCTACAGCAATAAGGGTGAGAATTACTATAGAGATAAAGAAAAAGATCATTGATAAGTATGAAAGTGGAGTGCGTGTCTCCGAGCTGGCCAGGTTGTATAATAAACCCCAACCATCGCTACTATTGGTGGTACAGCTGCTGCTGCTGCTGTACCACCGTCAGCTGCTGCTGCTGCTGCACTGTCAGCTGCTGCTGCTGCTGTAGCACCGTCAGCTGCTGCTGCTGCTGTACCACCGTCAGCTGCTGCTGCTGCTGTAGTACCATCTGCTGCTGCTGTAGCATCGTCTGCTGCTGCTGTAGTACCGTCTGCTGCTGCTGTAGCACCGTCAGCTGCTGCTGCTGCTGCACTGTCAGCTGCTGCTGCTGCTGTAGCACCGTCAGCTGCTGCTGCTGCTGTACCACCGTCAGCTGCTGCTGCTGCTGTAGTACCATCTGCTGCTGCTGTAGCATCGTCTGCTGCTGCTGTAGCACTGTCAGCTACTGCTGCTGTTGTACCACCATCAGCTGCTGCTGCTGCTGTAGTACCGTCTGCTGCTGCTGTAGCATCGTCTGCTGCTGCTGTAGCATCGTCTGCTGCTGCTGTAGCACTGTCAGCTGCTGCTGCTGTTGTACCACCATCAGCTGCTGCTGCTGCTGTAGTACTGTCTGCTGCTGCTGTAGCATCGTCTGCTGCTGCTGTAGCATCGTCTGCTGCTGCTGTAGCACTGTCAGCTGCTGCTGCTGTTGTACTACCGTCAGCTGCTGCTGCAGTACCGTCTGCTGCTGCTGTAGTACCGTCTGCTGCTGCTGTAGCATCGTCTGCTGCTGCTGTAGCACTGTCAGCTGCTGCTGCTGCTGCTGCAGCACCGTTGTTGGTGTGGCTTATTGAGAATACCAAGAAACAATTAACCCCAGAGGATTTGCCACCCAGGATAACCCAAAAAAGTCAGTGTCATCGAAGACTGTCTAACTTATTTCCATTGGGGTCCTTAATCTTGTCTCCCAGGATGCAACCCACACCAGTCGACTAACACCCAGGTGAACAGGAAAAAATGCCTGGAACTACTGCTCATATTGGTGAATTTAAAGCCAGCAAAGGTTGGTTTGAGAGATTTAAGAATCGTAGTGGCATACACAGTGTGATAAGGCCTGTTCTGGAAGAAAATGCCAAACAGGACCTACAGTACTCAGGAGGAAAAGGCACTTCCAGGACACAGTGTCTCATCAGTCATTGCTGCATCTTCAATAAAGGTAAGTGTCATTTATTCTTCATTTAGTAGAGTAGTACATGCACAATATATATTGTGCATGTACTACTCTACTATTGTGCATGTATCCTTCTCTTTGTGTGTAGGAAAATGTATATTTCATGTGGTAAAATTTTTTTTTTCATACTTTTGGGTGTCTTGCACGGATTAATTTGATTTCCATTATTTCTTATGGGGAAAATTCATTTGCATACCGATCATTTCGCATAACAATCAGCCCTCTTGCACGGATTTAAGTCGCTATGCGGGGGTCCACTGTATTCTTAGTTTCATGGGGTAAATGGTGGATGGCATTCTAAAGCCATGGGAGTGGGCCGATATCCTTTCCTAGTATATCTCTATCACAGCCTAGGCGTTTCCAATTGGTAATATCCTGGTCAGTCATCGAAGAAGGGTACATCACAGGCACAAAGCAACCACATTGAATGAAAGATGTGGGGAAACCATAACAAAGCAATTCTAGGTACATGTGTTATTACAGTTAACATTAGAGAGGACATTTCTCAAGATTTCAATGGTTGTGCTTTTGATGTAGGCATGTCATTAACCGTCCTCAAGGAACTCTTGTACCCACTGTAACTCATCAAAAGACCATGTAATTATCTGTTATTGCCTTACTAATCTTAAGTTATTATTAAGTTTGCCCGAAATGCTTTGCATACAAAGGAGCTTTTGGCATGTACACCCAACTATTATATTCCTTTGTACAACTATGTATCATGTCAAAAAAAAATTTCTTATTCTTATTTTTAACTGATGAAGCCAGGTCCTCACCGGACACTTGCACACATTGGTGGATTCTACTAATTCCTTCATTTGAAAGCCTGTCTTATGTAATCTGATAAGCTTTGCAGCTGTCTCATGTCAGCAACTTACTTGTGCCCACATTAATTCATCAACAGACAAAAATGTCCAACAAACTTGGCCCTCAAGACCAAATAGCACAGGGGTATCGCAGATACAAACTGTCCATCACACAAGCCTAGAATACACCTAAAATGCAGTCAGTAGCCATAGGGCATCCTGTGGCATCCTGCTTCGAGTTGCAAGGCCAGCATAATTATTTGTCTCATTAACAAACCTACCAGGATGTAGTTTTACTTTGGACACTGAATTATGCTGGATGCCTTCCACCCAGCAAACCTTAACCCTTAGACTGTTTTGGTCGTATATATGTCTTACGAGCCACCGTTTTTGACGTATATATACTCATAAATTCTAGCAGCTTCAAATCAAGCAGGAGAAAGCTGGTAGGCCCACATGTGAAAGAATGAGTCTGTGTGGTCAGTGTGCACCATATAAAAAAATCCTGCAGCACGCAGTGCATAATGAGAAAAAAAAACTGACCATTTTTTTAATTAAAATGCTGACTTTGTGGTCTATTTTCGAAGTATTTATGGTTGTATTCTCGTTTTCTTGGTCTCCTCTGATAGATTGGTAAACATATTATAGAAATAGAGGTGATTTTGATTGGTTTTACTATAAAATGAACCTGGAAATGGAGCTCAAGGTAGGGGAAATGTTTGATTTTTGCCAAAGTTCAAAAGTAAACAAATGATGTCATTGTCCAATAAATGTCCAAGTAGCCATTCTAATATGCAGTCATGAATGGGTTGACATTATTTATACAATTATTACAATATTGCAGTAGTCTGCATAACAGTAAATCTTCTATTTTTTTGTTTGAATAAACATTCAAAACAGAAAGCAAAAGTAATATCAGAGGGGCCTGGAGACGTGACTGATGAACAAAGAAAATGTTATTTTAGAGCCAGGAATGTCTGCATTGTTCATTCTGGACCCTATTTTGAAATTGGCATATTTTTTAATTTTCGTGAAATTGGCCAAATTGCGAATTTCTGACCATGGTATTCGGTAGTTGAAATCGGTAAATGGGCAGTTACTTGTACTCAATCGATAGAAAAAATGGAGTTCTAAAGAAATAGCTATGAGTTTGGTCGACTGGAACAACGGAATTAGCTGAAAATAAGGCTCAAAGTGGGCGAAATTGCCAATTCATAAATATCGCCGAGGTCACTAACTTCGCGAGAGCATAATTCCGTCAGTTTTCCATCAAATTTAGTTCTTTTGGTATCACTACCATCGGGAAAAAATTCTCTATCATTTCATAAGAAAAAATAATTTTTTTTTTTTAATTTTGCGACACCAGGAGACACCTCAGGATTTGGGTTGTGACAGTCAAGGGGTTACTGTGAGCATTGTACATTTCTATGAGGATGATGCAAAACTGTGAAGCTGGGAGACAGGGAATGGATACTAGAGATAGTTACACACTGGGAGAACCCACACAGAAACTTTGGATAACCATAACCTCTACTCTGACCCATGAACAACACAAACAGAATAATAGCAGCATAAACTAAAGCTGCAACCATAGGAAAGGCTGTTGGGAACCTACATAAAGACATTCAAAATACACTGTGAGACTGCATAGGTGTGGTGTTAAGAGGCTACCCATATCCAAGAGCGGTGGGGATGTAGTTGGAAGGTAATCTAATGCAATGTCAGCACACTTCTGGCAAGACAATGATTAAATGAATAACGGTGAATGTCATTCCTTCTTTACCCATTTGCTGCTTTAGTATAACTGACAAGTCCTTGAGCACCATTTTTCTACCATAGTGGTCCAGAGCTTACCTGGAGAGGGTTTCAAGGGTCAACACCCCTGCGGCCCAGTCTGAGACCAACCCTCATGGTGGATCAGGGTCTGATCAACCAGGCTGTTACTGCTGGCCGCACGCAAGCAGACGTACGAACAACAGCCCGGCTGGTCTGGTACTGACTTTAGGTGCCTGTCCAGTGCCTTCTTGAAGACAGCCAGGGGTCTATTGGTAATCCTCCTTATGTATGCTGGGAGGCAATTGAACAGTCTTGGGTACCATACACTTATTGTGCTGTCTCTTAGTGTACTTGTGGCACCCCTGCTTTTCATCGGGAGAATGTTGCATCTCCTGCCGAGTCTTTTGCTTTCATATGGAGTGTGCAGGTTTGGTACCAATCCCTCCAGGACCTTCCAAGTGTATATTATCATGTATCTCTCTCGCCTGCGTTCGAGGGAATACAGATCAAGGACCTTCAACCGTTCCCTGTAGTTTAGGTGCGTTATCGCACTTATGTGTGCCGTGAAGGTTCTTTGTACTCTCTCCAGGTCTACAATGTCGCCAGCCTTGAAGGGGGCTGTTAGTGTACAGCAGTATTCCAGCCTATTATTATAATCAAGGGGGAAGCACTAAACCCGTAGGATTATACAGCGCCTATGGGGGGATGGAAGGCATTCAGGCTTAATTCAGGGAACTGGAGCACAGATCCAATTCCCTAGATCAAGAGCCCCTCACCAGCGTCAAGGAGCCTTCCTTGAGGGGATATTCCAGCCTAGAGAGCACGAGCGATTTGAAGAGAATCATCATGGGCTTGGCGTCCCTAGTTTTGAAGGTTCTCATTATCCATCCTATCATTTTCCTAGCGGATGAGGTAGATACATTGTTGTGGTCTTTGAAGGCGAGATCCTCTTGACATTATCACTCCCTGGCCCTTCACATTACTTTTCCGCTCTATTGTATGGTCAGAATTTGTGGTATACCCTGACACATTTTTAATTTCTTCAAGTTTTCCATATCTGAGTAGTTGAAATTTCTCCTCATTGAACTTCATATTGTTTTGAGTGGCCCATTCGAAGATTTGGTTGATGTCCGCTTGGAGTCTCGCAGTGTCTTTGATGGAGGTCACTGACATGGTGATCCAGGTGTCATCCACAAAGGAAGATATGGAGCTATGGCTTACATCTCTGTCTATGTCAGAAATGAGGATGTGGAATAGAATGGGAGCAAGTACTGTGCCTTGTGGAACAGAGCTTTTTACCATGGCTGCCTTGGACTTTACTCTGTTTATTATTACTCTTTGTGTTCTATTTGTCAGGTAGTTGAAGATCCATCTACCAACTTTTCCTGTTATTCCTTTATCCCACATTTTGTGTGCTGTTACACCTTGGTCACACTTGTCGAAAACTTTTGCAAAAGTCTGTGTATACTACATCTGTATTTTGTTTATCCACTACAGTATCCAGAACCTTGTCATAGTGGTCCAGTAGCTGGGACCTGCTCTAAACCAGTGTTGCCCTGGGTTGTGTAATTGATGGGTATCTAAGTGGTTGGCTATCTTGCTTCTTAGAACCCTCTCAAAGATTTTTATGATATGGGATGTTAGTGCTATAGGTCTGTAGTTCTTTGCAATTGCTTTACTGCCACCTTTGTGGAGTGGGGCTATGTCTGTTGTTTTTAGTGTGTGTGGGATGACCCCTGTGTCCATGCTTCCTCTCCATAAAATGCTGAAGGCACGCAACAGGGGCTTCTTGCAATTCTTGATGAGCAAAGAGTTCCACGAGTGTTCATCGAGAATTGCAGAGTGCATGGGAATGTCATTAATTGCCTCTTCAAAATCTTGTGGAGTTAAAATAATATCCGAGAGTTTTGGGATGACCAAATACTATTGGGTTTTGTTCATAAAGAATTCATTTGGATTGTCGACCCTTTGAGTGGGCAGTGGATCGCTGAACACTGAGTCATATTGAAACTTGAGTATCTCACTCATTTCTTGGCTATCACCTGTGTATGTCCCATCCCGCCTAAGCAGGGGCCCAATACTCGATGTTGTTTTCCCTTAGATTTGGCATAAGAGAAGAAGTACATATTTTTTTTTTTCAATTTCCTGTATGGCTTTTAGTGCTTCCTGTGATTCTTGTCTCCTATAAGATTCCTTCAGCTTAAGTTCGATATTTGCAATTTCACTGACTAGTGCCTCCCTTCATATTTCAGATATACAGACCCCGCTCAGCAGCTGTGACTCTTCGCTTTCGTCTGTATAAGGAACGTCTCTCTCTTTCTAGTTTACATCTCTTTCTTTTTCTTAATGGAATGTGTCTTGAGCAGATCTCAACAACCACAGAATTCATTTTTTCAAGGCAAATGTTCGGATCCGTGTTGTTTAGGATATCTTCCCAGCTCGTTTCATTTAGGACATGGTTTACTTGACCCCATTGTATGTTTTTGTTATTGAAATTGAATTTCGTGAAGAGAACTTCATGACTGCTCACATTTTGCTGGTCCAGAGCCCTGTGCATACATGTCTGTACCTCTATTATGTTGTGATCTGAGTGAATTGTCTTTGATAGTTATATTTAGTTGTAGCTACAGTTAGAGTAAGAGGTAGATGGGAAAAGAGGAAGGTGGCAACAACAAGTAAGAGGGAGGTGAAAGTGTATAAACTAAGGGAGGAGGAAGTTCGGGCGAGATATAAGCGACTATTGGCAGAAAGGTGGGCTAGTGCAAAGATGAGTAGTGGGGGGGTTGAAGAGGGTTGGAATAGTTTTAAAAATGCAGTATTAGAATGTGGGGCAGAAGTTTGTGGTTATAGGAGGGTGGGGGCAGGAGGAAAGAGGAGTGATTGGTGGAATGATGAAGTAAAGGGTGTGATAAAAGAGAAAAAGGTAGCTTACGAGAGTTTTTTACAAAGCAGAAGTGTTATAAGAAGAGCAGAGTATATGGAGAGTAAAAGAAAGGTGAAGAGAGTGGTGAGAGAGTGCAAAAGGAGAGCAGATGAAAGAGTGGGAGAGGCACTGTCAAGAAATTTTAATGAAAATAAGAAAAAATTTTGGAGTGAGTTAAACAAGTTAAGAAAGCCTAGGGAAAGTATGGATTTGTCAGTTAAAAACAGAGTAGGGGAGTTAGTAGATGGGGAGAGGGAGGTATTAGGTAGATGGCGAGAATATTTTGAGGAACTTTTAAATGTTAAGGAAGAAAGGGAGGCGGTAATTTCATGCACTGGCCAGGGAGGCATACCATCTTTTAGGAGTGAAGAAGAGCAGACTGTAAGTGTGGTGGAGGTACGTGAGGCATTACGTAGAATGAAAGGGGGTAAAGCAGCTGGAACTGATGGGATCATGACAGAAATGTTAAAAGCAGGGGGGGATATAGTGTTGGAGTGGTTGGTACTTTTGTTTAATAAATGTATGAAAGAAGGGAAGGTACCTAGGGATTGGCGGAGAGCATGTATAGTCCCTTTATATAAAGGGAAAGGGGACAAAAGAGATTGTAAAAATTATAAGAACATAAGAACATAAGAAAAGGAGGAACACTGCAGGAGGCCTGCTGGCCCATACTAGGCAGGTCCTTTACAATTCATCCCACTAACAAAACATTTGCCCAACCCAATTTTCAATGCCACCCAAGAAATAAGCTCTGATGTGAAAGTCCCACTCAAATCCAACCCCTCCCACTCATGTACTTATCCAACCTAGATTTGAAACTACCCAAAGTCCCAGCCTCAATAATCCAACTAGGTAGACTGTTCCACTCATCAACTACCCTATTTCCAAACCAATACTTTCCTATGTCCTTTCTAAATCTAAACTTACCTAATTTAAATCCATTACTGCGCGTTCTCTCTTGGAGAGACATCCTCAAGACCTTATTAATATCCCCTTTATTTATACCTATCTTCCACTTATACACTTCGATCAGGTCTCCCCTCATTCTTCGTCTAACAAGTGAATGTAACTTAAGAGTCTTCAATCTTTCTTCATAAGGAAGATTTCTGATGCTATGTATTAATTTAGTCATCCTACGCTGAATGTTTTCTAACGAATTTATGTCCATTTTGTAATACGGAGACCAGAACTGAGCTGCATAATCTAGGTGAGGCCTTACTAATGATGTATAAAGCTGCAGTATGACCTCTGGACTTCTGTTGCTTACACTTCTTGATATAAATCCCAGTAATCTATTTGCCTTATTACGTACGCTTAGGCATTGCTGTCTTGGTTTAAGGTTGCTGCTCACCATAACCCCCAAGTCCTTTTCGCAATCTGTATGGCTAAGTTCTACATCATTTAATTTATAAGTACTAGTGTTATGGGCACTCCCAAGCCTCAGAACCTTGCATTTATCTACATTGAACTGCATCTGCCACTTTTCTGACCAAGAATAGAGTTTGTTTAAATCCTCCTGAAGTTCCCTAACATCTACGTTTGAATCAATTATCCTACCTATCTTTGTGTCATCGGCGAATTTGCTCATATCACTAGTAATTCCCTCATCAAGATCATTGATATATATTATAAACAACAACGGGCCCAAGACTGATCCCTGTGGAACGCCACTTGTTACAGATCCCCACTCGGATTTAACCCCATTTATGGACACTCTCTGCTTCCTGTCAGTGAGCCATGACTCGATCCACGAGAGCACTTTTCCCCCAATGCCATGAGCTGCCACTTTCTTTAACAGTCTATGGTGCGGAACTCTATCAAAAGCCTTACTAAAATCTAAGTAAATAATATCAAATTCTTTATTGTGGTCAACAGCCTCAAAAGCTTTACTGAAGAAAGTTAATAAATTAGTTAGACAAGACCGGCCTCTTGTGAATCCATGCTGAGTATCATTAATCAAGCTATGCTTATCGAGGAATAAGTTTACTGAGTATACCAGGAAAAGTATATGGTAGGGTTATAATTGAAAGAATTAGAGGTAAGACAGAATGTAGAATTGCGGACGAACAAGGAGGTTTCAGAGTGGGTAGGGGATGTGTAGATCAAGTGTTTACATTGAAGCATATATGTGAACAGTATTTAGATAAAGGTAGGGAAGTTTTTATTGCATTTATGGATTTAGAAAAGGCATATGATAGAGTGGATAGAGGAGCAATGTGGCAGATGTTGCAAGTACGTATATGGAATAGGTGGTAAGTTACTAAATGCTGTAAAGAGCTTTTATGAGGATAGTGAGGCTCAGGTTAGGGTGTGTAGAAGAGAGGGAGAATACTTCCCGGTAAAAGTAGGTCTTAGACAGGGATGTGTAATGTCACCATGGTTGTTTAATATATTTATAGATGGGGTTGTAAAAGAAGTAAATGCTAGGGTGTTCGGGAGAGGGGTGGGATTAAATTATGGGGAATCAAATTCAAAATGGGAATTGACACAGTTACTTTTTGCTGATGATACTGTGCTTATGGGAGATTCTAAAGAAAAATTGCAAAGGTTAGTGGATGAGTTTGAGAATGTGTGTAAAGGTAGAAAGTTGAAAGTGAACATAGAAAAGAGTAAGGTGATGAGGGTATCAAATGATTTAGATAAAGAAAAATTGGATATCAAATTGGGGAGGAGGAGTATGGAAGAAGTGAATGTTTTCAGATACTTGGGAGTTGACGTGTCGGCGGATGGATTTATGAAGGATGAGGTTAATCATAGAATTGATGAGGGAAAAAAGGTGAGTGGTGTGTTGAGGTATATGTGGAGTCAAAAAACGTTATCTATGGAGGCAAAGAAGGGAATGTATGAAAGTATAGTAGTACCAACACTCTTATATGGATGTGAAGCTTGGGTGGTAAATGCAGCAGCGAGGAGACGGTTGGAGGCAGTGGAGATGTCCTGTCTAAGGGCAATGTGTGGTGTAAATATTATGCAGAAAATTCGGAGTGTGGAAATTAGGAGAAGGTGTGGAGTTAATAAAAGCATTAGTCAGAGGGCAGAAGAGGGGTTGTTGAGGTGGTTTGGTCATTTAGAGAGAATGGATCAAAGTAGAATGACATGGAAAGCATATAAATCTATAGGGGAAGGAAAGAGGGGTAGGGGTCGTCCTCGAAAGGGTTGGAAAGAGGGGGTAAAGGAGGTTTTGTGGGTGAGGGGCTTGGACTTCCAGCAAGCGTGCATGAGCGTGTTAGATAGGAGTGAATGGAGACGAATGATACTTGGGACCTGACGATCTGTTGGAGTGTGAGCAGGGTAATATTTAGTGAAGGGATTCAGGGAAACCGGTTATTTTCATATAGTCGGACTTGAGTCCTGGAAATGGGAAGTACAATGCCTGCACTTTAAAGGAGGGGTTTGGGATATTGGCAGTTTGGAGGGATATGTTGTGTATCTCTATACGTATATGCTTCTAAACTGTTATATTCTGAGCACCTCTGCAAAAGCAGTGATAATGTGTGAGTGTGGTGAAAGTGTTGAATGATGATGAAAGTATTTTCTTTTTGGGGATTTTCTTTCTTTTTTTTTGGGTCACCCTGCCTCGGTGGGAGACGACCGACTTGAAAAAAAAAAAAAAAAAAAAAAAAAAAGTTATATTACGTATCAGATCATCATTATTAGTGATGATGAGGTCCAGCGTATTTTCTAGTCTTGTAGGCTCTACTATTCGCTGGTTTAAGGTGAATTTCTTACAGAGATTTAATAGTTCGTGTGTGTGTGAATTTTCATCTGAGCTGCCTCCTGGGGCAATCTCTGCTAAAACATTGTTTGCTATACTCCTCCATTTTAGGTGTCTCAGGTTTAAATCTCCTAGTAGTAAGATGTTTGGGGCAGGAGTTGGGAGATTTTCCAGACAGTGGTCAATTTTCTCAAGCTGCTCCTGGAATTGTTGGGAAGTTTCATCTGGAGGCTTGTATACTACCACAATGACAAGGTTTTGGTTTTCAATCTTTACCGCCAAAACTTCAACTACATCATTTGAGGTGTTTAGTAGTTCTGTGCAAATGAGTGAGTCTGTAACATACAGGCCAACCTCCCCTTGTTGCCTGTTTAGTCTGTCGCATTGGAATAGGTTATAACCTGGGATCCATATTTTGTTGTCATAATGATCCTTTATGTGGGTCTCTGTGAATGCTGCAAACATTGCATTTGACTCCATAAGCAGTCCCTCGATGTAAGAAATTTTGTTGTTTTTTGATGGCTTTAGACTCTGTATGTCTGCAAAGACAAATATTGTATTGGTGGAATTTAGGGGGGTTATATTTGCTGGCTCTAATATCTGTTGTTCTGGGGTAGAGGCCAATGTCTGTGCCTCTGCTCCAGAAGTATTTTCAGGTGATGTAGGATTATTGTTATTTCTTGCCAGTCTTTTTTCCCTTTTGGCCCTAAAAAGCCTCTGTCCCTGGAGAGGTTGTGGCTCCTCTCTTTTGCCTCCCATAGTCTGGCTGGTCTGTGTCTTCTAGTCCCCTTCAGATGATGTGCCTAGCAATATGAATTGTAGCATTTTCTTTCATGGATTGATGAGTGACACATTTCTGGGTGAAATAAGTTAAGAAGGGAAGTTGCCCTCTCCTGCTGTCATGTGGGTGTGACATTTTTTGGGATAGTCAAAGTGCATGTCCCACCTGTTTTACCAGATATACTGTGCCTGCAGATACCCAAGGCATATTATTTACATAGATTGTACTTCTGTTTGCTAGGATTTATTGTAGCTGCATTCAATGCTAGTGCATTTATTTTTCCTGTTTCCTCAATATCTTTTACCCCTGTATGGACATCAGCACTTCCGCCAGGTTTTGCTGGTAGTGTGTCGACACTATTCCCTGAGGCATCATCACATTTTGATCCATCTCCAGCAGTATCTCTATTTTGAACCTCTGTGGACTGAATATGGTTGTCGTCAGTGTTCTCCAGGACAACACTAGTACCCTCATGTGCGCTATCTTCTAAGACATCACTAAGACCCTCTGGAGCACTTTCCTCCAGGACAACACTAGCACCTTCAGCACTGTCCTCCAGGACAACACTAGCACCCTCAGGAGCACTTTCCTTCAGGACAACACTAGCACTCTCAGCACTGTCCTCCAGGACAGCACTAGCCCCCGCAGAAGTACTGTCCAAGACAGCCCCGTCCCTACCACCCATCTTTTTTTCCCAGCTGTCATACCATGCTGACATGTCTTTCAAGAAGGAAGTTTTATTGGTGTTCTTGTCTTTTAATATAGATGTCATTTCCTCTTACAGGTGTATCTCGTTTGGGCAGACCCAAAAACATCTCTCTGAGTTTATGTCAAGTGTGGTCACTAGTTTAAAATCCCTGCATATACTATGGGACCACTGACCACACAGATGGCAAGCAATCCAGGCCTGTCTTCGTCCCTTACCCTTTCTGCAGACTACACAGATCTTCATGGTGGTGGTCATCTTACAACACTAGACAACTCTCCTAGCTAGCTAGTCTATATTTCTCCGATGTATTTAATTTTTTGTAACAGTTCTTCCGATTTGGCTTTATTTCCAACGAAACCATTGGAATTCACCCGAATCTGGCTTTATTTCCAACAAAAAGTGTTTGAATCCGCCCGAATCCAGCAAAATCCATTTGAATCCTCCCGAATCCAGCGAAACTAAAAGAATCCAGTTAGTGGATCACTAATAAGCACCTTAACCCTTTGACTGTCGCAACCCCCAATCCTGAGGTGTCTCCTGGTGTCGCAAAATTTAAAAAAAAAAAAAAAAAATATTTTTTCTTATGAAATGATAGAGAATCTTTTCCCGATTGTAATGACACCAAAAAAACGAAATTTGATGGAAAACTGACGGAATTATGCTGTCGCGAAGTTAGCGACCTCGGCGCTGTTTACAAATCGGCGATTTCGCCCACTTTGAGCCCTATTTTTGGCTAATGCCATTGTTCCAGTCGCCCAAACTCATAGCTATTTCTTTAGAACTCCATTTTTTCTATCGATTGAGTACAAGAAACTGCCCATTTACCGATTTCCACTACCTAATAATGTGGTCAGAAATTTGCAATTTGGCCAATTTCACAAAAACTAAAAAATATGACAATTTCAAAATAAGGTCCAGAATGAACAATGCAGACATTCCTGGCTCTAAAATAACATTTTCTTTGCTCATCAGTCGTGTTTCCAGGCCCCTCTGATATTACTCTTGCTTTCTATTTTGAATTTTTATTCAAACAAAAAATTGAAGACTTACTATTATGCAGACTACTGCAATACTGTAATAATTGTATAAATAACATCAACCCATTCATGACTGCATATTAGAATGGCTAGCTGGACATTTACTGGAAAATGGCATCATTTGCTTACTTTTGAACATTGGCAAAAATCAAACATTTCCCCTACTTTGAGCTCCATTTCTAGGTTCTTTTTATAGTAAAATCAATCAAAATCACCTCTATTTCTGTAACATGTTTTCCATTCTATCAAATGAGACCAAGAAAACGAGAATACAACCATAAATACTATACGAAAATAGACCACAAAGTCGGCATTTTAATTAAAAAAAACGGTCAGTTTTTTTTTTCTCATTATGCACTGCGTGCACCAGGATTTTTTTTTATATGGTGCACACTGACCACACAGACTCATTCTCTCACATGTAGGCCTACCAGCTTTCTCCTGCTTGATTTGAAGCCGCTAGAATTTATGAGTATATATACGTCAAACACAGTACCTCGTAAGTATATATATGGCCGCGACAGTCAAAGGGTTAACAGTAGATCTGTCTATCTGTATTGTAACTATTTGTTGTAGTTGCTGTTTGAGTGTTTGACAGGGCGTGTAGAGCCCCATCAGTTAGTGAAACCAGTCAAGAGGATACATTGTTATCAATGAATCCGTTTGAATCCGGTCGTTGGATGTATCTCGGCAGATCCGGATTAGGCTCACTGGGTGATTTTGGACTAGCTCATGAAAAGGACTACTGGAAAAAAATTAAACAGAGTAATATGTGTTCAGTTTGATACAGAAAGTATAACTTGCATGTATGGGCGCTGATGGCTTCAGTATATGGAGATTTATTTATTTATTTATTATTTAATGTCTTTGCAAACAGTACATTGAGATTGTGTATATACAATAGTGGGTTGCAATGCAAAGAGAGCCTCTATTATGCCTTGGCATTAAGGGCCAACTTAACATTATTGGCTTACATTCTACTTAATACTAAGGAGTATATCATAGTTGTACAGTAGGAAAGTAATTATTTCATAGTTATTTTTTTTATTATCACACTGGCCGATTCCCACCAAGGCAGGGTGGCCCGAAAAAGAAAAACTTTCACCATCATTCGCTCCATCACTGTCTTGCCAGAAGGGTGCTTTACACTGCAGTTTTTAAACTGCAACATTAACACCCCTCCTTCAGAGTGCAGGCACTGTACTTCCCATCTCCAGGACTCAAGTCCGGCCTGCCGGTTTCCCTGAATCCCTTCATAAATGTTACTTTGCTCACACTCCAACAGCACGTCAAGTATTAAAAACCATTTGTCTCCATTCACTCCTATCAAACACGCTCACGCATGCCTGCTGGAAGTCCAAGCCCCTCGCACACAAAACCTCCTTTACCCCCTCCCTCCAACCCTTCCTAGGCCGACCCCTACCCCGCCTTCCTTCCACTACAGACTGATACACTCTTGAAGTCATTCTGTTTCGCTCCATTCTCTCTACATGTCCGAACCACCTCAACAACCCTTCCTCAGCCCTCTGGACAACAGTTTTGGTAATCCCGCACCTCCTCCTAACTTCCAAACTACGAATTCTCTGCATTATATTCACACCACACATTGCCCTCAGACATGACATCTCCACTGCCTCCAGCCTTCTCCTCGCTGCAACATTCATCACCCACGCTTCACACCCATATAAGAGCGTTGGTAAAACTATACTCTCATACATTCCCCTCTTTGCCTCCAAGGACAAAGTTCTTTGTCTCCACAGACTCCTAAGTGCACCACTCACTCTTTTTCCCTCATCAATTCTATGATTCACCTCATCTTTCATAGACCCATCCGCTGACACGTCCACTCCCAAATATCTGAATACGTTCACCTCCTCCATACTCTCTCCCTCCAATCTGATATTCAATCTTTCATCACCTAATCTTTTTGTTATCCTCATAACCTTACTCTTTCCTGTATTCACCTTTAATTTTCTTCTTTTGCACACCCTACCAAATTCATCCACCAATCTCTGCAGCTTCTCTTCAGAATCTCCCAAGAGCACAGTAGAATATTAATTATAACCAAATCAAAATTTGTATAATACAAAGATATATATATATTCTAAAATGCTTTTGTGAAAAACAATGATTCAATTATATTCCTGTCAACAATGGATAAAAGGTTCAATGTGATTGTTTCAGTTATGATGTGGGAGTACATAGGTGAGTAAATGTGTACTGAGTATTTAGCATTTAGTCTGGGGTGATTAAGTGGATTTTGAGAAGAGTCTTAAGTTGATTTTCAGACTGGGTTACTTTAATATCTTCTGGTAATGAATTCCATATTTTGGGGCCCTTTATGTGCATAGAGTTTTTACACAGTGTGATATGGACACGAGGTATATCAGAAAGAGATCTGTGTCTTGTGTTGTGGTTATGTGTCCTGTTTAGGTTGGTGAGAAAAAGTTTGAGTGGAGGGTTTATATTTGCGTGTATTGTTCTGTGTATGTAGTAGGCACATGAATAAGTATGGATGTTCTTAATGGTAAGCAGATTCAGACTTTTGAAAATTGGTGGAGTATACTGGCGGGAGTGGGAATTTGTTATCATTCTTACTGCTGCCTTTTGATGGGTTATTAGGGGTTTTAGGTGATTGGATGTTGTTGATCCCCATGCACAAATTCCATATGTAAGATAAGGGTATATGAGTGAATGGAGGAATAATGATTTTCGGTGTATATAGCGACCACTGCTAACTACAGGTTTACCACACACTGTATACGTCACTCCATCACAATAAGTACTAACAACTATACACTGTTTATCATATTTCTACAAAACTGTACACTTTTCGTATTCCCTCAAGATTTTGCACCTCTTCGTATTTCAACAGGAATGTTTTATTCCCTGAAATCACTAATTATAAGTCAGGTACACTAGCAGACCTGTGTGGGAGGGTTCTGGCGACTGCTAGCAACTGTTTACAACATGAACCTATCTCTTTGGGCCTAACACTTCAGTTTTAAACTTCACCTTATTTATTATCCATATACATACTAGGGTACCACTGTGGTACACACTATAACACTATGTATAACACACTATTATCAGGGAGACTGTCTTTCCTCTGACAAAAAAGTTCTAATATTATTTCCACCGGCAAGCTAGGCCTAAAGTTCCCTTCAGAGAGTATTGGGTCATCAATACCATCGACACCATGCCTAGCCCTTCTAGGGTAGGGTAGGTGCCTGAGCCCGAGCCTTTAGCTCATAAGACTGTCATTCCCATTAGCCCTCTTGGGGCGGGGATGGCAGACCAGAGAGGCCTAGCTTGTGGCTAGGCCTGGGGACAGTTGGTCCCAAAGATGAGGAGGTACTTGTGCCTCCTCTCATGGGAGACTTAGGTCTCAGACACTCCCTCAAGAGGGAGCCAAGGCCGGGCCACCACTTGGAGAAGGCCCGGGCCGGGAGAATACCGGCGAATCTTTAATAATAATAATGAGAGTATTGTTATTGTATACTGATTCTCCTTTTTTGTCTCAGTAGATATTATTTTCTGCAAGATTAGTTCCAAGCACTGGAGGGATATATCTTATAAGTTCACTGGCACAGTATAAAGTTCTGGTACGCAAGAGAAACCGTGAAAAAACATGAAAGAATACGGCGACACGGCACAGGTATAGATTTAGCCGGACTCAAAAATCAAACAGAAAATTTGTGGCATGAACTGAAAAAAAGAAGTCCATAAGCAAAAAACATAAATTCTAGTAGTAGTAGAAGTAGTCCAGACAAGTGATTGAATATCTCCCCTGATAAACCTATTTCTATGCTACAGAAGAAAATCTATGCCATGTCATCAAACCAAAGAATGCTTAATAAATCACTGATTGTCTGGGTATGAATAAATATGAACATAGTGTAGTGTACTGAGAAATATCTGTCTAGTATATGTAACTATTTATGACATACGCAGTAGTTGTACAAATCTTTACCTTTTAATATATTTGAAACAAAAGAGACATGTATATATGCATTTTCTTTCTAAATAAACTTTTATTTACACATCATCAGGGATATGAATCAATCTGCAAGCCTGTGCAAGTACAATGGATATGCATATAACTTGAATGAAGATTCTTACTGAAATGTTTTTAAATGAACATAAGCATCTGAAACAAAATATAAAGACCAATGTTGTATATTGAAAAGCTTCTCTTACTTAGTAACCTACCTTGGGAAGTAATACTTAGAATACAATTTTGATGTGATACACAAACATCTTGCATTTCTGATAGTTTATTTATAATTTCCTTATGTTCAGAAGTAAGAAAGTCTTTTTGCTGCTGAAAATGCACAGTAGTTTCAAGTAACTGTTCATACTGTTCTTGTAAAGCCAGGAAAATTTGACGAGTGTGAGTTACCCTGAAAAAAAGTGGGTGACTAAAGCAATATTTAATTTCAGTAATTGCCAGAATAAATTTATAAGTTGTTGTTATTTAAACATGTACATAAAACCACACTAGAACTTTGCAATTAATACAATAGAAAGTCTAACTTAGTCATTTTCTACCTGTCTATCTTGCTGATTTTATAGTGCTTACTGAACATGCGTATGACAAAACCTGTAATGTCTTTGATACCTTATACCTTACCATTACTTAGTTTTCTTCTTGCAACAAACCGGCAGTATCATACCGAGGTAAGGTGACCCAAAAAGAAAAATGAAATTTTCTCTTTAAATTTAGTATTTTATACAGGTGAAGGGGTTACTAGCCCCTTGCTCCCAGCATTTTAGTCGCCTGTTACGACACGCATGACTTACAGAAGAAAAATTATGTTCCACTTCCCCATGGTGAATTACTTATTTTTGTATCTCTTATTTTCCCCAGCATAATGATCTTTTGTATCCAGATTCAATGCAACTTAACCCCTTTATGCAGAAACTATTAACCATCCTAGTGTAAAAATAAATCACAAATTATCACAGAAACAGAGAGGCAATTCTTCACCAGTCCAGTACAGCAGTATACAGTATCAGTTGAAATGAAAGGTAAATGAAAGACTGATCTTGTATTTATTATAACCACATAAATTAGCAGTAGTGTACTGTACATTGTATCAATCGCATCTGCTAGAAAAATGACAGGATGGATAATGAAAACCTTCAAAACTAGGGATGCCAAGCCCATGATGACACTCTTCAGGTCGCTTGTTCTATCTAGGCTGGAATATTGCTGCACACTAACAGCACCTTTCAAGGCAGGTGAAATTGCTGACCTAGAAAATGTACAGAGAACCTTCATGGCGCGCATAACGGAGATAAAACGCCTCAATTACTGGGAGAGCTTGAAGTTCCTGAACCTGTACTCCCTGGAACGCAGGCGGA
Source organism: Cherax quadricarinatus (assembly GCF_038502225.1). Classification (NCBI taxonomy): domain Eukaryota; kingdom Metazoa; phylum Arthropoda; class Malacostraca; order Decapoda; family Parastacidae; genus Cherax; species Cherax quadricarinatus. The sequence continues at coordinate 5,813,209 of NC_091358.1, forward strand.
AGAGATACATGATTATATACACCTGGAAAATCCTAGAGGGACTAGTACCGAATTTGCACACGAAAATCACTCACACTGAAAGCAAAAGACTCGGCAGACAATGCAACATTCCCCAATGAAAAGCAGGGGTGTCACTAGCACGTTAAGAGACAATACAATAAGTGTCAGGGGTCCGAGACTGTTCAACTGCCTCCCAGCATACATAAGGGGGATTACCAACAGACCCCTGGCTGTCTTCAAGCAGGCACTGGACAAGCACCTAAAGTTGGTACCTGACCAGCCGGGCTGTGGCTCGTACGTTGGATTGCATGTAGCCAGCAGTAACAGCCTGGTTGATCAGGCTCTGATCCACCAGGAGGCCTGGTCACAGACCGGGCCGTGGGGGCGTTGACCCCTGGAACTCTCTCCAGGTAAACTCCAGGTATACATTCATATGAATTGTGAATTTTTTGTTATTAGGATATTTTTTTTTTTTTTTTTTTTTTTCAACAAGTCGGCCGTCTCCCACCGAGGCAGGGTGACCCAAAAAAAAGAAAGAAAATCCCCAAAAAGAAAATACTTTCATCATCATTCAACACTTTCACCACACTCACACATTATCACTGCTTTTGCAGAGGTGCTCAGAATACAACAGTTTAGAAGCATATACGTATAGAGATACACAACATATCCCTCCAAACTGCCAATATCCCAAACCCCTCCTTTAAAGTGCAGGCATTGTACTTCCCATTTCCAGGACTCAAGTCCGACTATATGAAAATAACCGGTTTCCCTGAATCCCTTCACTAAATATTACCCTGCTCACACTCCAACAGATCGTCAGGTCCCAAGTATCATTCGTCTCCATTCACTCCTATCTAACACGCTCATGCACGCTTGCTGGAAATCCAAGCCCCTCACCCACAAAACCTCCTTTACCCCCTCTTTCCAACCCTTTCGAGGACGACAGCAACCACCCAGGGAGGTACTACCGTCCTGCCAAGTGAGTGTAAAACGAAAGCCTGTAATTGTTTTACATGATGGTAGGATTGCTGGTGTCTTTTGTCTGTCTCATAAATATGCAAGATTACAGGTACGTCTTGCTACTTCTACTTACAATTAGGTCACACTACACATACATGTACACGTTTATTTATACACACTCATCTGAGTTTTCTTTGATTTTATCTTAATAGTTCTTGGTCTTATTACTTTTCCTTTTATATCCATGGGGAAGTGGAATAAGAATCTTTTCTCCGTAAGCCATGCGTGTTGTAAAAGTCAACTAAAATGCCGGGAACAATGGGCTAGTAACCCCTTTTCCTGTAAAGATTACTAAAAAGAATAAGAAGAAGAAAATTGTCAAAGTGGGAAGTCTGAATGTGCGTGGATGTTGTGCAAATGATATTAGGATATATAGGACAGAATTACTATGTGTTTCTTTTCTTTCTCACTCTTCCCCTGCAGCCCAGACTGCTTTTCAAATTTATACAAGTCTGGAACACCATACTGTATACATGATTTATGGAGATAACATATACTGTATTATCAGTTTAGAGGGGCATATGAATTGTAGCATCAGTGCACCTCTGGCAAGACTGATGGAGTGAATGATGGGGAGAGTTTCTTTTTTGGGACACCCTGCCTCAGTGGGAGGCAGCCAGTGTGTTAAAAAAAAAAAAAAAAAAAGCATCTTTCAAAGAATAAAATACTGTATGATCTAATATATGCCCCTCTAAACTGCAATATCCCTACCCCTCCTTCAGAGTGCAGGCACAGAACTTCTCACCTCCAGTACTAAAGTCCAGCTAATTCGTTTCCCTGAATCCCTTCATATATGTTCCACTGCTCACACATGTTCTCATAACATGTGTGCTCTTAACTATTCCTAAAGAATTGTCATGCATGCAAAGATTGAATTAAACCCATCCAAAATATCTTACTTGGCACTGACTAGCTCTCGATCTTGACGCTCTTTGAGCAAACTTTGTGACAAATGCTCTGAATGAAGTTGGAGATCCATCAGGTTACGTCGTTGATCTTCAATGATGTTATGAGACTCCTGAAGTTGCCGCTCCAAATGTTTTGTTTTGATCTGCAAAATAAAATAAACATATAGCTCCAAGGTGAAAGTCTTTCTGAATTGCCTATAAAGATATCTATTAATCTGCTTATCTAAAAAAAAACACACCTCTGTAAACTTAAGCACAACTGTCTTACCTCGGTGGAGGCTTTCCAGCGAATAATATTTTCTGTTTCTTCTTGGAGTTGCTTGTGAATATTAAGCATTTCCTTGGTATCATTTTGTTTTTCATCCAAATCTGCTGTAAGAGATAGTGCAGTTTAAAAATTTAAGAATGCAAGAAATGAAATTTCCAAGTAAACACATTGAACTACAGTACATCACTGAGGACAGGGTTTCTCCTGTAGTTCTACATCATGAGCTCAGCTCACTCAGATAAGCTTTGAGCAGTCAATTTTGGTTTAACCCCTTAAATATGAGAGTATGTATGTCTGCACGGTGAGTGTGTACAGAATAAAAAAAATCTTGCCCCATGCATTAAATGATGGGAAAGCACAACTCTGACCTTGCGTTTGGTAAAAAATAGTTACCTTAAGGTGTTTTCTAGGATGACTTTTATGGTTTTATTGACTGTTTCTTGGTATCATTAGAGAGAATGGAAGACATACTCCAAAAAAAAAAAAGTGTCTGGTTGGTTTCAGGACCAGAAGTAGACTAAAATTAGGCTGAGAGTAGTGAAAATATTTTATTTTTGCTGATTTTCCTAAGGACAGGTAAGGCCTCCCAATCATTCCCGGTTTAAAGTTGATTTTCCTAAGGACAGGTAAGGCCTCCCAATCATTCCCGGTGATACTTTAGTTTCCGAAAAACAGAATAAATCTTTTATTTTTGTGTGATTATGAATTCAAAATGGAAGATGTGTAATATAGGAGGCCTGGGAACATTACTAATAAACAGAGGAAATATTCTTTTAGTGCTAAGAATGTTTACATTGTTTATTTTGGACTATTTTTAAATTGGCATTTTTTTAATTTTGTGTAAAAGTGGCCAAATTACCGACTTCTGTGCACTTTGTAGGGTAGTTGTAATACTGTAGTTGAATGGTGAGTTTCGTGTGCATAATCAATAGAACAGAAGGCATACTAGTGAAATAGCTAAGAATTTTGTTGAATGGAGATTAAAATAGGCCTCAAAGTAGACAAAAATCACTGATGAATTAAAGAATTAAAAGAATGAGTTCAAGAGTTAATATGGACTTAAAACTGTACCAAGAAAACGAGAATACAACCATAAATACTATAGGAAAATGCACCTCAAAGTCGGCATTTTAATCCAAAAACTCAGAGTTTTTTTTTCCTCTCATTGTGCACTGTGTGCTGCAGGATTTTTTTTTTATACAGTGCACACTGACCACACAGACCCATTCTCTCACATGTGAGCCCACTAGCTTTCTCTTGCTTGATTTGAAGCTGCTAGAATTATTGAGTACATATACATCCGAAACACTGGCTCGTAAGATGTATATATACGGCCGAAACAGTCAAAGGATTAAACCAGTAGGGGGTCAAACAGCACCTAGAAGAATGGGAGGCATTCAGATTCAAACCAAGGAAGAAGAGCACAGTTCCAATTCCTTAGATCAAGAGCCCCTCACCTGCATTACGGAACCTCCCCTGAGGAGTTACTATACTGCAAGGATATGGCTATATTACTGAAATTGTCAAATCTTCGACTCTCCAGAAGAGATCCACTCAGAAAGAGCACTATATCACTGTAACTACAGTATACCCAGATACCTTGTTTCATATGTGAAAACAATTTCTTCAAATAGTCACATATACACTCTTTTTGCTTATCATTTTAGCTTTTCTTAATGATCAAAGTCTTACTGTGACTTATGAAATGTTACAAGAATTTTACACAAAAGTTTAGTTCTCCCCTAAAAATAGCATGTGCATTTATCACCTGCATCCATTAATATTAATTTTACAATTTAAGTGTGGATTTAAATGATGAAGGATACACCAGTTAATACATAAATTCTTTTTTTGTTTTAACATGCTGGTCATCTCCCACTGAGGCAGGGTGACCCAAAAAAGGAAGAAACACTTTCATCATTCTTCACAAATAATTAATCAGTCTTTGCAGAGGCATGCAGATATGACAGTTCAGATGTCATTCTAAACAGCAAATATCCCAAACCCCTCATTTATAGTGCAAGCATTGTACTTCCCACCTCCATATAAAATAATATGGAAAATATAATCAGCAGACAATTTGATGATATGAAACAAAAAACATGAAATAAGCTGAATTAGCCCTTCAAACATGCAGAACATATACGTATATACTTACTCTCAATATCTGTAATCCTCTCAAATGTTAATCATTCCATTGTGTCTGCCTTAGGTTAATAATCAAAACTGTAATTCATCTCTACCAAACTTATTAACCCTTAAACTGTCGAAATGTAGATCTATGTTCACGTGCGTAGCACTGCGACCTTGATTTTCCCCATTTGAAAGCATGTTAAAAAAAAAAGTAGATCTACGTTCGGAGCTTGCCGCACATCAACGTATATCTACGTTTGGACAGTTTAACCTTTTCAGGGTCCGTGCCATAGACCTATGGCTCTACGTTGAGGGTCCAAACCGTAGATCTACGCCATGAGCTTAGTTCACCCTGATAAGCTGTGAATGGTAAATTTGGGCCTAGATATGAGAGAATACATCTATGCGGTATGTGTGCATCACATAAAACAAATCCTGCAGCATACAGTTCATAATGAGAAAAAAAACGAGACCGTAATTTTCGATTAAAACAGCGACTTTACAGTGTTTTTTCGTATGTTTTTTATAGTTGTATTTGCGATTTCTTGGTCTCATTTGATAGAATGGAAGGTATATTACAGAAATAAAGATGATTTTGATTGGTTTTAGTACTGGATATGGCTTGAAACTGAGCTCAAAGTAGCGAAAGTGTTAAATTTTTGCCAATGTTCAAGAGTAAATAAATGACCTCATACGTCTAATACATGCCAGCTGGTGGGTCTAAGTTCACAAATGTGGTGATATTATTTATACAATTATTACAATATTGCATAACAGTAAATCTTCTATTTTTTGGCTTGAATAAAAATTCATTATGTGAATAAAAAATAAAAATGGAATTCATTTGTAAAGCCTGAAAACGTAACTAATGAACAGAGGAAATGTTAGTTTAGTGCCAGGAATGCCTGCATTGTTTATTCTGGACCCTATTTTGAAATTGGAATATTTTGAACTTTGCATTAAATTGGCCAAATTACCAATTTCCGATCACATTATTTTGTAGTTGAAACAGTTGACTTGGCGATTTCTTGTGCTGAATCGATAAAATAGAAGTAATACTAGTGAAATAGCTAAGAATCTGGTCGACTGGAATAATGTAATTGGCCTAAAATGGGAGTCAAAGTTGGCAAAATCGCCGATGCGTAAATATCGCTGACACGTCAAAATTCGCGAGAGCATAATTTCGTCAATTTTCCATCAAATTTCATACTTTTTGTTTTATTACCTTCGGAAAAAGATTCTCTACCATTTCATAAGAAAAAATAACAAAATTATTTTTTGAAAATTCTTGGACACTGGTGAACACTGAAATTTGGCCTCTGGACCCTGAAAGGGTTAAGGGTTAAAGCCATATAGCATGAACTAATTGAATATTCAATTCTCTTGTATTCATTGTAAACTCACCTAATGACCACATGTACAAAATTACTGCCTTATTAATCTTAAGTTTGCTCAAAATGCTCTACATATAAAAGGGCTTTATTATGTACACCCAACTGTTGTACCCTTTGTTCAAGCATGTATCATGCTGAAATAAACTTCTTATTCTTAGTCTTATGAGCACTCCACAACTGAAGGAGTGCTCATGTGTTCTGAATGTTTGGAGGGCTCATAAAAATTGCAGCCTAACTCCAATAAACTATATGTGTAATCTATACCAAGAAGGACAAGTGTGGATCCCCTGTACCTTGCAAAAATATCCATTTTCAAACCTTCAAGGGAAGGAGGGGGAAGAAATTTGATGCTGGTGAGGGGGCTCTTGATCTAAGGAATTTGGAACAACCATTCCCTGTTTCACATCAAAAAATACCCTCCAAAATGTAATTAAAATAAATAAAACCTAGATCTAGCAAATTATTATTAAATTCATGGGGTAGGGGGAAGGGTTAAACTCACAGAAGTCATACAGCACCTGAGGGAATGGAAGGCAAACAGGCTTGGTCCAAGGAAGGGAAGATCAGGCCCAGTTCCTTGGATTAAGAGCCTTTTGCTGGCATTAAGGAACCTCCCTTGAGGGGTGGCTCTTAACAAAACAAATTAGAAGCTTACAAATTTAAACAAGTACATATGTATTCACAGAACATTCCTGGTACTGAGACATATACACTTGTCATGAAAGTTTATGAAAACTGAGAAACCTCTTGAACAGAAAATTGAAACACAGATACAATGAGATCTGCATATAAATTTCTGCCTTTTTCTGGTAAATCTGCCAGAGAGCATTTGAAATTGATATATGGTATACAGATTTCCTTTTTTAACCATGCTTCAATTTTTGGTCACATAGCCTTTCACTTTTCATCAATCAATGTTTATGATACTGAACTTTAATCCAAGCATGAAAACATACAATTTTTAAACCATGCATATACAGCATATTCACCAATGTATAATTTATACGATGCCTGTGTAGCCAAGTATTACCTTTAGAAGAAAACCTAATATACATACCTACAGTGTACAATAGAAAAAATCAAGCTGTTATACAATACAGTATCTCTACCAGGATACTTAAAATATTACAAGACAATACCTTGAAAACTATACTGAATTAAATTATGCTTACTAGTTCCAATAAAGATTAGATTTTGCCACCGAAGTGGCTAGTTTATTGTGCACCCCATATCCATCCTGTGGACGGTAGCGCAAGAGCATATGGATACACAAAAGGCCCAGTTCCAATAAACACTCCTACAACAGTAAAAATTTACCTATGTTCCTGTGCATGGTATGGTCAGACGATACTTGTTCTCTGGATGCAAGTAAATGAGAAAATCTGGTCTCACAAAGAGAAGACTTTTTGATTGACATCTGTTGGAAGAAAGCACCAGTAAGCTTTTATAAACAAAGTTACAGTATTAATGCTTAAATAAAGGCTCTTAACATGTTTCATACTTAAATACCGAATTTAAAATAACAAGGCAGTCAGGGAAAATTTCCATTTTTCCACAGAAAATGAAAGCAATTCTTTCTTGCCTAGTAGTAGTAGCAGCAAGAAAGTACTATTGTAGTAGCAAGGAAGTAGTAGCAGTAGTAGTAAGGAATAGTAGCAGCAAGGAAGTAGTAGTAGTAAGGAAGTAGAAATAAGGAAGTAATGTAGCTGTGGTAGTAAGGAAGTAGTAGGAGTGGTAATAAGGAAATAGTAGTAGTAGCAGCAAGGAAGTAGTAGTAGTGAGGAAGTAGCAGTAGTAAGGAAGTAGTTGTAGTAGTAGTAAGGTAGTAGTAGTGGTAAAAAAGTTGTGGTAGTAGTAGGAAGTATTTGTAGTAATAAGGAATTAATATCAGTAGTGGTAATAAGGAAGTAGTAGTAGAAGTAAGGTAGTAGTTGTAGTAAGGATAGACTCCTGGCTGTCTTCAAGAAGGCACTGGACTGGCTCCTAATGTCAGTACCTGACCAGCTGGGTTGTGGTTCATACGTCGGTTTGCATCACAGCCTGGTTGATCAGGCCCTGATCCACCATGAGGCCTGGTCAAGGACCAGGCCGTGGAGGCGTTGACCCACGAAACCCTCTCCAGGTAGTAGTGGCAGCAAGGAAATAGTAGTACTGAAGTAAAGAAGTGATAGTAATAGTGGTAGTAAGGAATTTGTAATAGAAGTAAGGTAGTAGTAGTAAGGAAGTAGTAGTAGTAAGGAAATAGTAGTAGTAGTAGTAAGGAAGTAATAGTAATGTAGTAGTAGAAGTAAGGAAGTAGTAGTAAGGAAGGGGTAGTACAAGTAAGGAAGTAGTAGTAGTAGTAGTAAGTAGTAGTAGTAGTAGTAGTAGTAAGGAAGTAGTAGTAGTAGTAGTAAGGAAGTAGTTTACCTGGAGTTTACCTGGAGAGAGTTCCGGGGGTCAACGCCCCTGCGGCCCGGTCTGTGACCAGGCCTCCTGGTGGATCAGAGCCTGATCAACCAGGCTGTTGCTGCTGGCTGCACGCCAGGAGTAATAGTAGTAGTAGTAAGGAAGTAGTAGTACTAGTGGTAATAAGGGCGGCGGTGGTGAAGTGGCGGTGGTAAGCGGCGGTGGAGTAAGCGGCGGTAGGTAGCGGCGGATGGTGAAGCGGCGGTAGTGGTAGCGGTGTAAGGCAGGCGGTGGTAAGGCAGGCGGTGGTAGAACGGCGGTGGTAAGTGGCGGTGGAGGTGGCAGCGGTGTGGCTGCGGTGTAGCAATGATGATGGCGGCGGTGGTGAAGTGGCGGTGGTAAGTGGAGTGGTGGTAGTGAGCGGCGGTGGTGAAGTGGCGGTGGTAAGGTGGCGGTGGTGAAGTGGCGGAGTGGCGGTGGCAGCGGCGATGGCGGCGGTGGTGAGTGGCGTGCGGTGGTAGAAGGCGGCGGTAGTAAGGCAGCGGTAGTGGAGCGGACGGATGGTAGCGGCGTGTTAAGTAGCGGTGATTGTAAGCGGCGGTAGTAAGCAGGCGGTGTGTAGCACGGTGTTAAAGGTGGCGGTAGGGTGCAGCGGTGGTAAGCGGCGGTGGTAGTGGCGGTGATAAGGTATCATGTGGGAGTTCGACACGTGGATTAGGTAAGAAATACTCACGTAGGCTGTTATTACGTATAATTGCAGATATGTGGAGAGAGCCCTTGCCACCGTACCTATCTCCTTGCTCACACTCGTACCACTGACTGACCGGCCGCCCACAGTACCCAGTGAGGGGTCTTTGAATAATGTCAGTTCAGCGCAATATGAATAGACAGTGACTCAGGCAGAGACGGTTGGTCGTTGAGTCAACGGTACACTGGTTACTGGTAACTGGTTACTACTACTGAGAGCTCGGCGACGCTAACGTATGTCGTCCCGACATACAACTAATACAAACTAGAGATGGCAGGTATACGGCTTGGGCTGATTCTATACAATGTCAAAGTACACAACAATTAAACATTATATATACATAAGTAGAACATTGGAATGAAAGCTTACGTAACTGAAACTGTAATGCAATACAAGGTATACTATAGTACAACTTAAAACTCAACAAATGAACAACGAACTCAACGTTGAGATTACAAGTGATAAAAAAAAAATTTTGATCGATCGATCTGTATTCGTGTGATCTACGGATTCTGAGGAAGGAATATATACAAAGAAAGAGTGTTTAACAGAAAGGCAGATTCGGTGCACGCAAATCTAGACTGTTAACTCTCAGAATGCGGAGAGAACATGAACACAAAAAAAAAAATTCTTGAATACTGATAAGTTGATACTGTAATTATTCATCTATACAGGTTATTTACATTTAACCCCAACTCTGCTAGGGTAAGATTGGCATATGCAGAATGGGTGTCATCTCTGGGAGGATCAAACTCTGTAGCATTGGCTAACTCATGCTGTATTTGAGGCAAATCTGAATTGGAAGTTACAAATGATACTTGAGGATTTCTCAATACCTGTCGTGTACGTAGGGAATAACGACATTCAGGTTGATCGTCTGACTGAGTATCAGAGGAAGAGAGTACAGGATCAGGAGGATTGTCAGAGTCTGTCACATTAGTCTGGGTTGGAACATCATTATCATCACATACTAACTTCATATGATCTAAATGCGATTCTTTATACTGACCAGTACTAATCTCTCTAACCTTATACTTATTACCAGTGATATGTTCAACTACTCGATAAGGACCAACAAACTTTTGATCAAGCTTTGGCATTGCAGACGTTTTGTTAAAGTTAATCAGCATAACTCTCGAACCTACTTTGATTTTGGATGGCTTTGATCGAGTGTTTGCGACTCTTGTAAATTCTGCTGTTGATTTATGAAGTGTTTCACGGATTCTTCTAAAAACACTTTGAGCTAAGCTGGTACGAGTTGCTATGAAATCATCAGGGTTGTAATTTGGTTTCGGATTAGAATATAACAACTCATAAGGCAAACGTTTATCTACACCATACAATGCATAATGTGGAGTGTCACCTATAGAAACATTGTAAGCAGAATTTATAGCACACTGCACATCAGGTATAACTTCATCCCAAGTTTCACTGTTGGGATTGATAGTGGCTCTCAAGACATCAAGTACTTTCTTATTGGTTCGTTCCGCTAACCCATTGCTGGCAGGATGATGAGGAACAATGGTGGATTTAGAGATCTTGTACAAGGTACACAAATTTTCAAGAATTTCATTACAGAATTCACCTCCATTATCTGTTACTAGGGACTTAGGGGTGGTATGCCTGCAGATAATGCGTTCTTTAAACGCTTTAGCTACTGTCTCGGCAGTCTTATCTGCAATAGGAACTAACTCGCAATATCTGGTGAAATGGTCTACCATAACACACAGATGTTTGTTACCTTGGAGGGAACATTGGAAATTAGTTAACAAATCTAGCGCAACTCTTTCCCAAGGTTCGCTAGTAGTTGGATACACTTGGATTGGATTAGGACCATTAGCATTGCCTTTATGTTGCATGCAGACACTACATTTCTTAACATACTCAGAAATATCAGTTGCCATTCGAGGCCAAAAGTATTTCAATCTGGCTTGTTTTACTGAACGATCCATACCAGGGTGTGCAACACCTGGTACATCGTGAACTAGCTGTAAGGCTACATTCACTAGTGACTGTGGAATTACTAACTGGTATACTCTTCTGCTAGGAGTACCCAACTCGGCTGTTCGATACAGTAATTCTTGGTTCATGACAAAGTCACTGATGGGTGCTGGTGGCTTCACATTCAGAATAAGATCTTCCTGGAGCAGGAATCGAATCACACCAGACCACATGGGATCTGTTCGTTGAGCATTCTTTACATCTTCAGCACTAAATGGAGGGTCTGCAGTTACTATACTAACATGTCGCGATAAGGCATCTGCGACTACATTTGACTTGCCAGGTAAATGCTCAAAGGTGGGATTGAACTCTTGGATAGTCAAGGTCCATCTAGCTAACCTTCCAGTAGGTTGTTTGTTCTGGAATAAGGGTATCAGTGGAGCATGGTCTGTCAAGACATGAACAGAGTACTGATAAATAATGTCTCGGAAGTGCTTTAAAGACCATACTATTGCTAAAGCTTCTTGCTCAGTTACTGTATAATTACGTTCAGCCTTCGTAAGGACTCGGCTAGCAAATGCAACTGCGTTGTACTTGCCATCGGTCTTCTGAGCTAGTACGGCACCTATGCCAATTGAACTAGCATCAGTTGTCAGATAGAAGGGCTTAGAAAAATCTGGAAATTTCAAAATTGGAGCAGATGTTAGCTTTTCTTTTAGAGTTTGGAATGCTCTTTCTTGACGGAAGGTCCAAACAAAAGGAGCATCTTTCTTAAGCAACTCAGTTAGAGGAGCAGCTATGGAAGAAAAATTGGCAATGAAAGATCTATAAAAACCTGCTAAGCCCACAAAGGATCTTACGGCATCAGCAGTTTTGGGAGTTGGAAAATTTAGTACTGCAGTTACTTTACTTTGGTCAGTCGTAACCCCTCTAGGAGTGACTACGTGACCAAGAAACTTAATTTCTGATCTGAAAAATTGACATTTTGACAGTTTGATCTTTAAATTGGCTTCTTCAAGCTTACCAAGTACTACATCAAGTCTTTTCAAGTGTGTATCCACGTCTTTAGACATGACGATTACGTCATCTAAGTACACCATAAGTGCATTACCTATGAGACCTCTAAAGATATTAGTCATGAGCCTTGAGAACGTGATAGGGGAAGATCGTAATCCAAATGCCATACGGAGGAAGTGATAATGACCTGTAGGAGTGGAGAATGCAGTTAGCTCTTGGCTGTCCTCGTGAAGAGGGACTTGCCAAAACCCTTGTAACAAATCTAGGGTTGAAAAGACTTTGTTATCTCCGATATTACGTAAAAGATCACCCAGTACAGGGAGTGGAAAGCGATCTGGAATGGTTTTCGCGTTTAACTTCCTAAAGTCAATTACTGGGCGCCAAGTACCATCCTTCTTAGGTACTAGTATCAAGGGTGCATTCCAAGGGGAATTGCTAGGTGCAATAACTCCATCATCAAGCATTTGATTGATCAATTCTTCTGCGACAGCAACTTGTGAATGAGGCATTCTGTACGCAGGTATGTAGATAGGTCTAGTACCAGGTTCAAGTGGAATACGATGGGACAATAAGTTCGTTATACCCATCTTCTCACCTGGTAAAGCAATGGCTTTACGACGTTTGTTCAACAGAGTCAACAAACGCTTGACTTCATCTGGGAAGTCAGTGGGAGCTAAGTCTTTCTCCTCAACTGGTGGAACAGATTGATCCAGTGAAGTGGATGAGGTCTCCCCGGCAGAAATAGCACCGACCCACTGGTCAGGTGACAACTCATCCTCTACCTGAACAGGGTAAGGATAGTGAACAAGGTCAACAAGATTGGTATTTGCTCTAAGGCGAACACTGTGACCAGAAGTGTTGGCCAGGTAGAAATGGATCTTACTATCTCTTACAACATGTAAGGATGGTTCAACAAATAGACCTTTTACTTTGCAGGAATCACTGTCAACTAGGACGTTATCACCATCTGGAACACTAGGAACAACTACAGACACTCTAGTGAGAGCACTAGCCGCAACAGAAACGTCTTTCTGCAGACGGCATGTGACATCAACAAGAGATGGCATTACTAGTTGCAAGTAATTGTTTTCCGACAAGGCGTCCCCTGTGGAGAAACTACTACTCGAACTAGCAGGCATTGCAGGGATAGGTTGTGCACTCAAGGCAATCTGAGCGTCCTCGGACACTTGAGGCATCGGACTATCCTGCAAATCTGAAGGTATAGGTGGAACACTGATGGGAGTGACAGAATTACCAGTGCCTGACCGCTTGGGTACGCTACTGGAGAATGCATTAGCTTGTAAGGACTTAATCCGTACATCATACTCTGCAGCAGTATAACAGATTTCTGATCCAAGCTGGTAACCCCAGAATGGAACGATCAAGTCGTCAATTTGTGCATGCCATCGATAAGGGTCGAGCACAATGCGTAAGTCTCGCATGGAAGCAAATCCCAGTAGAAGGTCACCAGGGAAAGTAATCTGGTCGACAACAAGGAAGGAAGCAGTGAAGTCTCTACCTTGGATAGAAAAGGTTAGGGAAGTCCGACCTCGGACACGCAGGTGAGAACCAGATACTCCACTAAGGGAGGACACAGGAGTCGGTTCTACGAGAAGGACATGTCGTAACTTCTTATCCTTAAACAAACTAGACCTAATAATATTGACTTGCGCACCAGAGTCCATGAACAAATGAACGGGCGCATTATAAACAGATGCTTGCACTATAGGGCCTATGGTTGCATTGGAAGTTATGTGCAAACAAAAAGGTGGATTGTCATCAGAAAAGACTTGTTCTACTCCATCCCCAAAATCATCTATGTCAGAGACATGTGAAGCAACATCATCAGCAGGGTTGTCATTCTCGAGACTGCTTAAGGCTTCAAAGGAATTGTGAACGGGGATGGTGTACTCATTATCACCTACTGTCACCATGGGACGGTTTGACTGGGGCGCTCGAATTCCCCCGAATTGGAAGAACGAGCCTGGTTCTGGTTAGTTTGAGAATTGAAAGAATGAGCCTGGTTCTGGTTATTTTGAAAACCACGAGATCTGTTTCCTCTACGGGTTCTGCGGTTGGAACGACCACGGAAAGACCTAGAGTACTGAAGGTTATAGAGAGCATTACACTCAGATGTGTCATGTCCATGTATTCTATGATAAGTACAGTAGGGAAGATCTGAGTACTCATCATCAGTACGACGTCTCTTAGGGTAACTATCAGGACAATTAATTGCAATATGGCCACGGAAACCACAGTTGTAACAATTCCGCCGACTATGGTTACTGAATGTACTATGAATACTACGAGGTGTATAACGACTCTGTACACTGGTTCTTGGTGATCTCTGAGATGGTTGACGACCACGATTTGTCTCTGTGGCGCAAACAAGAGGTGGTGCAGACTGAGGCATATGTGTGACATTACTTTTAATACAAGGGAAAGTACCCTGGGGGCACAAGGAACGTACATGATTTAAGGCTGTAAGTGGTTCCATCGTTACAGTTGGAGGATGAGCCTCATAAGCACACACAGAAGCAGGCGGCATTAGTTCTTTAATTGCTCCAAAAGCTGCTATTTTAGCAAGTGATTCTGTAAATGGTTTAGCCTCTTCAGGGAGAAAAGATGATGATTGGACAGCATTGATAAATGATGATAAAAGTTTGTCTAATCTAACAGCAAATGCACTCAACGATTCATTACTCATGGGTGTAGCATTCACTAGTTCCCTAAGAACGACATATGGATCAGCTGTTTTTACTGGGACAAGGAAAGAACGAATCAGTTCCTCATATTGTGACCACTTAGTAAGATTCCTGAAGTCTCGCATATCAAGGAGATCAACAACGTGAACAGCAGCAGGAGATCGATAAAGAGCTTCTTTAGCAAGTCTGATAAGGCTTTCCTCTGAAGGAGGACCTTCACCTAGAGCACTAGCACGAGAACGAATGGCTGCAAACCATGCTTCAAGACTATGTACATGGCCATTGAATAAAGGTAACGCATCAAGGGAATCACGAGTATAACTATAATATCTCGGTGTCTGGGTCGGTCTGTCAGTCGGTAAGGAACTGTGAGGACTGATGACAGGACCAGCAGTAGCCTGAGAGGTCTGAGTGTCGACATTCACTAAAGTATCACTTGACGGTATGTGAGACATAATGGCAAAGTAACACGAGAACAAATAAGGCAAAAATAATGAACAATAAAAATGATATAAAATTCTAGAATTGAAATAAAAGATATACAACTAATTTTGCAGAAATAATAAAAAATTAATGTCTAAGATACACTGCAAGAGGAAGGAAAACTCAATTTAAAGGACTATTGACCAAAAAAAATAAAAAATTTACATTGAAATATACAAGTAAAAATATTACTGGAGACTGAATTAAATGCAAAATGAGCTGTCTTTACTCTTGCTAATAAAGAAATTAATTAATTAAATTTTAAATCAATGTAAAAAGTATAAAATAAAATTACTAAATTGTTAACTGGGAAATTTAAGTATTTTCTAAGAATGCATAGACAAAATTAAAATATAATTCATAAAAATATCAATAAAAGAAAATAATTCACTGCAGAACAAGTGCAACAAAATAATTCAGTGTAAAAATAATCACTGCAGTAATAAAGTGTCACTGGGAAAACTCAGGTTAAATAATGAATTAAAATATGAAGATCAAAAAAAAAATAAACTGATTGAACACTTTAACTCTTAATTGTAAATTAGACAAAACAATTTACTCAAACAGAGTAAGGAAAACACTTTACGTTAAAAGTAATTAAAATTTCATCAAGAGTGAATTTGTTCAAGAATTATAAAAATATGAATAAAATAAAACAAAGGAACAAAACAGGGTATAACACTTACAGTGGCAGAGCACACTTCATTATAATATATTCTTACAACAAAATCCTGCTGTGACTGATACAACAAAATCTTGCTGTGACTGATACGACAAAAATTTGCTGGCAAAAATAATGGTACACAGTCTGCGAAAAAATTAGAGGAATGAGACACTGCTGGCATACGAAAAAAAAAAGACACACATAGAAATAAATGGATAATTTAGTATACTGGGGTGAATATCACTGCATGAAATACAATGACAATTACTGGAGAATACAACGCTGAAAGAATACAATAAAAAAAAATGAATCACTTCACACAGAGTGACTGACTGGTACACTACACAATAATACTTACTAGAGACAGGAGTAGCATAAAGAAAAAACACAGAATAAAAAAATATAAGATAAGTGAAAACACTGAAAAATATTGTAAAAATAATGAGTCAAAGAAATACTGCGTTTACACTGAAAACACAAGGTTTAGAGTACACAAGCAATTTACTATAAATGTCTCACACACGCAAATGTCTTTAAATGCAAGAAAAATGTCTCAAGAAAATTATCACTGAAGTCGGGAGTAGTAGACGGGATGACGAGTGATGAGAAGAAGGTGTTATCCTGTGGGCGAGTGGTGTTTCCTCCTCCACTCACACTGTTGTCGTGAAGAAATGTGCGTTCTCGGGGAACTCTCATAATTGGGTTTTATCGGTGGCGCCAGCTACAATCTCTTGACCAATTATGTGAGCCAAAACAGTACTAGGACCCGGTACAAGGGTGCAAACAGCCACAGGTAGATGGGTGGATGGCTGGTGGTGGTGGTGGTGGTGTGAGTAGAGTGGTGGGGGAGAGAGTGGTGGGTGGACTCTGCTGGGCACTGCCGCGCACCCCACTCTCTACCCACGAAGGTGGCTTGATAACCCACTCTATGCCACAGGAATGGTGAAAACCACTCTTAGCATCCAACAGGGAGCACAAAGCGATATAGACAATACTTCAGAGGAACTTGGCTTACTTCTTACTGCGTGGCTTACTTCTCTCTCTCAGCTGGGTTAGAAGCTGGGTTGGCTGACTGGCTTACCCCACGAGAATGGCTGACTGGAAGACGTGTAACGATGCACAAAGCACGGAGGAGCAGTTGGATGACAGGAGACAGGCTGGATGATAGGCTGACTGGCGTTCACTTCCACAGTCTGGCTTACTGACTGGCTTAATTGCAAAATCCGGGTCAACCCCTCGGAGATTGAAGCAATTAGCACACGAACTAAGCCAGGAAGCTTGAAACAGCTGCAACAGGCTTGCAGGCTGAAGGTTGTGAGGGGAGTCAGGTGGTGCGGCTGGCTGGAGGTGGTGTGTGAGGGTAGTGCTGGTGAGTGACGGTTCACCTTTGACCCTGCCGCTACTCACAACAGACTTCTAACGCCTTGAATTACCCTTAAAAAACGTAAATCCACGCTCCCACCGCTGCCACCATTTATCATGTGGGAGTTCGACACGTGGATTAGGTAAGAAATACTCACGTAGGCTGTTATAACGTGTAATTGCAGATATGTGGAGAGAGCCCTTGCCAGCCGTACCTATCTCCTTGCTCACACTCGTAATACTGACTAGCCGGCTGCCCAGTACCCAGTGAGTGGGTCTTTTGAAATAGTGTCAGTTCAGCGCAATATGAATAGACAGTGACTCAGGCAGAGACGGTTGGTCGTTGAGTCAACGGTACACTGGTTACTAGTAACTGGTTACTACTACTGGGTTTTCGTAACAAGTAGTCAGTATCCTTGTCCACTTATCCATTAGAAATCAGTATGATTCAATAGTGCTTCAGGATTACAACTGGTAGGCTACTAACTAGAGAAATTGAAATTTAATAAATTTATTAATGATTAAGTTGTCTAGAGGTATATTATCAAATTAAATTAAATTCAATTAATCACAGTAATCAAAATAATATTAATCTCTCTCGTATACAATAGTATTGTGCTGAAAGCACATATCACATTTATAATTCTTAAGTACCGTCTGGTACATTAACATTTAATAAGATATTACAAATATGTACAAGTAAGTTTGTGTATGTGTGTAAGTGCTCTAAGTAGTTCGCTATGTCTCACGACTCGACTAGACTTAAACAAGTGACTGACAAAGTCCTCACATAAACTAACTTCTTGACTGACTGGCAACCAGAACAGTCTGCTTGAACAATAAAAAGAATGCTAAGCCCAATAGCAATACAACAAGCAACTGCGACACAATCAGGATCAAGGAGATAATATAACGACACTAAGTAGGGACCATCTGCAGATCCTCCACAAAAGTCACAAAACTCCCATACTACTGAATCTAAGTTCAGCATAAGAAAATCCCCGACTGTGATAATACACAGATACCAGTACAAGTTAGGTGAGAAGCTAAAGCTCAGGACCTGAGATGTTTCGATTGTATGTGACACACAACCTCAGTACAACGTCGAAAATCACTAAGTCTATACAATGTTCTGTGAACAGTTCTACAGAACTAACAAGAATAATGAGACAGACAATCTGTCCAACCACCAAGAGAGTCTCGACCAGACTGAATACTTTAGGGGAGGTGAGGACCCCCCCCCCCTCGATCACGTGATAGCTACGTGGACAACTGCAGCTCAGAAGCCGGCAGTCTAACGAGCTACAAGCGATAATTACAGTAGTTTGACAATCAAGACTTGAACTGAGCACTTAATATGTTACATCCTAACAACATAAGTCAAATAACAATATAAAGTAATACATTTACGATTTAGCTATTATCGCAAATATAAGCAATATAAAATTATATGAAAAGGTAATACACATTATATATATACATAATCATTGCAACCCATTTAGGGGTTGCAACCCCCCCCCCCCCCAACACGACAGACGGTCGCACTAGGAGTTTCATTAATGTCTTTCACATTATTACTGATTACTCATATCAATACAATTTAATATAAACATTAATCAATCTCTCTTGTACCAATCGTAAGCAGCAGTAGTAAGCAGCAGTAGATAATGCTTAAAAAAGCGAGAACTAAACCTGTATGGGTTCTAGACAGTTGACCCACCTTAAAATTAAACTGTTACTAACCCACATTTATACACATTTCACAAGAAATTTGATGCAGTGTGGTATAATAATGACATTGTTTATGAATAAAGAGCTGCTGTCGTAAATAACTGGACATGTAAAATAAAAAAAAATAAAACGTTGTACAAAAATGGCTTCCAATTCAACCCGGGAACCTCAACTTCCTCCAGAGAACTAAATCCATCATTAATATTAACTCAGAGATAATAAATCCAAAATATTATATGTAAAAATAATCAGTGATATTTCATGCAACATTATGTACCGCAATAGTGGCTTACGTTGCCTAGTTTGCCGAGAAAATCGGCAAAAAGTCTCTATCAGTCAGAGTGCTGGCCCTCCTCGGGAGTCCAAATGTCGGCCACTGGTCGCTCATCTTTCAAATATTATACACATAAATATTATTAACGTGTTATAATATATTTAGAAGGGAATTAAAATAAAGTGATAATGTAATTTATTAATATACTAACATCAGATTAATGTAAACTTGCAAAATATACTTTTTTAAATATTATTTTTTGATAATAATAATAATAATAATAATAATAATAATAATAATAATAATAATAATAATACCATTATTTCTACATGAATTAACTTATACAGACTATAGTTGACATCAATGACATACTATTGTATAGAAAGTCCATTTTTATCCTGAGCATTTCGGGTAAATTAGGTCAATTTTATCCCCAGGATGCGACCCACACCAGTCAATTAACACCCAGGTACGTTTTACTGCTAGGTCAACATGGACAACAGGTGTCTTAATGAAAAAAGTCCTAATGTTCTTACCCGTACCGGGGATCGAACCAAGACCTCAATGTGTGAGCTGAGTGCGCTACCAACCCAGCTACGGGACACCTTGATAGATACTTAAGTTTAGCAACGAGAAGCAGAGTGGTCTGTGCTGCACTTTGATGTTTGATAAATAAAGTGGGTTAATTTACATAATGGCTGAGAAGTAAGCTAACTCTCGTAAGAAAAATTTAAAACCACAACACCGTGGCTGAAATCAATCACAAATAAGTCACACACTTGAAAACGAAACTTTAGAAACTAAATGATTATAACTATGATCATAATTTTTAAAGGGATGGACCGGTAAGCCAGTGGAAGGCCTCAGTCAGGTGACCAGAAGCTCCAACTGTGGGTCATCAACTAAGATCAGCTTCATGAAACTCTTGTCCTGTTTCCTGACGAACATTACCTACCCGAACGAAACTTTAAACGACGTTTCGGTCCGTCCTGGACCAAGTTTTAACATGGTATTGGTCCAGGACTAACTGAACCACCGTTTAGTTTCTCCTCCAAATTATAAATAAGGAAACGCAACACCTGATGAACAGCATTAGGGACCATTTAGCCACACTGACCTAATTTTAAAACTACACCTTACACCTGTTATCTCCGTTTACCTAGCAAGCAAGTAGGTACCTGGGTGATAGTGGACTGGTGTGGGTGGCATCCTGGAGGCCAAGATTAAAGGACCACAATGGAAATAAGACAGACAGTCCCTCGATGACAGACTGACTTTCTTTGGGTTACCTTGGGTGGCTAACCCTCTGAGGTTAAAAAATCCGAGCAAAATCTTATTTCTAGTGGGTGGAAACATTAAGTAAGTAAGAAAATAAGTAAAGTAAGTTAATTAGGACGAGTTTCCATAAGACACCTGCTGTCCATGTTCACCTATCAGTAAAATAGGTACCTGGGTGATAGTAGACTGGTATGGGTGGCATCCTGGGACAAAATTTACCTAATATGCGGGAAATGCTCTACATAACAAGGGGTTTTCTATATAGTAATGTGTTACTGATGTCAGATATGGTCTGTATACCTTGAAGAAATAAAGATTATTATCAAAGTCGGGTTCTATACGACGTAAGCTGTCAGTGGTCCTTATAAACCCAACACAAACCTGCTGTTACTGTTCACCTAGCAGTAAGTAGGTACCTGGGTGTTACACTTGCTGTTACTGTTCACCTAGCAGTAAGTAGGTACCTGGGTGTTAGTTGCACTTGCTGTTACTGTTCACCTAGCAGTAAGTAGGTACCTGGGTGTTAGTTACACTTGCTGTTACTGTTCACCTAGCAGTAAGTAGGTACCTGGGTGTTAGTTACACTTGCTGTTACTGTTCACCTAGCAGTAAGTAGGTACCTGGGTGTTAGTTACACTTGCTGACACTGTTCACCTAGCAGTAAGTAGGTACCTGGGTGTTAGTTGCACTTGCTGTTACTGTTCACCTAGCAGTAAGTAGGTACCTGGGTGTTAGTTACACTTGCTGTTACTGTTCACCTAGCAGTAAGTAGGTACCTGGGTGTTAGTTACACTTGCTGTTACTGTTCACCTAGCAGTAAGTAGGTACCTGGGTGTTAGTTACACTTGCTGTCACTGTTCACCTAGCAGTAAGTAGGTACCTGGGTGTTAGTTGCACTTGCTGACACTGTTCACCTAGCAGTAAGTAGGTACCTGGGTGTTAGTTACACTTGCTGTTACTGTTCACCTAGCAGTAAGTAGGTACCTGAGTATTAGTTACACTTGCTGTTACTGTTCACCTAGCAGTAAGTAGGTACCTGGGTGTTAGTTGCACTTGCTGTTACTGTTCACCTAGCAGTAAGTAGGTACCTGGGTGTTACACTTGCTGTTACTGTTCACCTAGCAGTAAGTACCTGGGTGTTAGTTACACTTCCTGTTACTGTTCACCTAGCAGTAAGTAGGTACCTGGGTGTTAGTTGCACTTGCTGACACTGTTCACCTAGCAGTAAGTAGGTACCTGAGTGTTAGTTACACTTGCTGTTACTGTTCACCTAGCAGTAAGTAGGTACCTGGGTGTTAGTTACACTTGCTGTTACTGTTCACCTAGCAGTAAGTAGGTACCTGGGTGTTAGTTACACTTGCTGTTACTGTTCACCTAGCAGTAAGTAGGTACTTGTAAGTAAGTAAGTAAGTTTATTCAGGTATACACAAATACAGTTACATAAAATTATCATACATAGCAGCATATGTGTAGAGAACCTGGGATAACCCAAAAAAGTAAGACAGAGTGACTTATTTCCATTGGGGTCCTGGGTGTTAGTTACATTACACCTGCTGTCCCTCTTACTTACTTTACACTTACTGTCCCTGTTTACCTAGCAGTAGGTAGGTACCTGGGTGTTAGTTACCTTACACTTGTTGTCCTTACCCCGGGTTATCCTGAGTGGCTAACCCTCCCTACCCGAGGTTATCCTGGGTGGCTAACCCTCCCTACCCGAAGTTATCCTGGGTGGCTAACCCTCCCTACCCGAAGTTATCCTGGGTGGCTAACCCTCCCTACCCGAGGTTATCCTGGGTGGCTAACCCTCCCTACCCGAGGTTATCCTGGGTGGCTAACCCTCCCTACCCGAGGTGATCTTGGGTGGCTAACCCTCCCTACCCGAGGTTATCCTGGGTGGCTAACCCTCCCTACCCGAGGTTATCCTGGGTGGCTAACCCTCCCTACCCGAGGTTATCCTGGGTGGCTAACCCTCCCTACCCGAGGTTATCCTGGGTGGCTAACCCTCCCTACCCGAGGTTATCCTGGGTGGCTAACCCTCCCTACCCGAGGTTATCCTGGGTGGCTAACCCTCCCTACCCGAGGTTATCCTGGGTGGCTAACCCTCCCTACCCGAGGTTATCCTGGGTGGCTAATCCTCCATACTCTGGGTTGAAAATCCCAACATATCTTATGTTTCAGTCTTGGTGGAGTGTGTGACCAGTGAAGAGGCAGGACCAGGAGCTATGACTCGATCCCTGCAACCACAATTAGGTGAGTACATCTCGCTGTACCCCAGCCCTGATCATCAATGTTGAATTTCTCCTGGTTTCTCGACTCCTGGGATGTTTGTCGCCATCATGCACTGGTTGTCAGTAGTCTGGTGATACTGATAACTATGGATTATTATTATAATCAAAATGAAGCACTAAACCCACTAGGGTCTGACAGTTGTGGAAAGGGACACAGGTGCAGTTGAGGACCTTTATTAAAGGAAACATTTCAAGGAAATGTAATTCCTATTTTTTAAAGCAGGGAACAAGTTGTTGCCGTCAAATTACCGCCCAATAAGCCTAACCTCAATTGTGGGCAAGTTACTAGAGTCAATTATAGCCGATAATATAAGATGCCATCTGGATAAGCATAGCTTGATTAATGATACTCAGCATGGATTCACAAGGGGCCTTTCCTGCCTAACTAATTTGTTGACGTTCTTCAGTAAAGGTTTTGAGGCCGTTGATCATGATAAAGAATTCGATATTGTTTACTTAGATTTTAGTAAGGCTTTTGATAGAGTACTGCACCAGAGACTTAAAAAAAGTGGCAGCTCATGGCATTGGGGGAAAAGTGCTGTCATGGATCGAGTCATGGCTCACTAATAGGAAGCAGAGAGTATGCTTAAATGGGGTTAAATCCGAGTGGGGATCTGTAACAAGTGGCATACCACAGGGATCAGTTTTAGGCCCGTTGTTGTTTATAATATACAGTGGACCCCCAGTTAACGATATTTTTTCATTCCAGAAGTATGTTCAGGTGCGAGTACTGACCAAATTTGTTCCCATAAGGAATATTGTGAAGTAGATTAGTCCATTTCAGACCCCCAAACATACACGTACAAACGCACTTAAATAAATACACTTACATAATTGGTCGCATTGGGAGGTGATCGTTAAGCGGGGCTCCACTGTATATCAATGACCTTGATGAGGGTATTACTAGTGATATGAGCAAATTCGCCGATGACACAAAGATAGGTAGGATAATTGATTCAAACATAGATGTTAGGGAACTTCAGGAGGATTTAGACAAACTCTCTTCTTGGTCAGAAAAGTGGCAGATGCAGTTCAATGTTGATAAATGCAAGGTTCTGAAGCTCGGGAATGTCCATAACCCTAGCACTTATAAGTTAAATGATGTAGAACTTAGCCATACAGATTGTGAAAATGACTTGGGGGTTATTGTGAGCAGCAACCTTAAACCTAGACAGCAATGCCTAAGTGTACGTAATAAGGCAAATAGATTATTGGGATTTATATCAAGAAGTGTAAGCAACAGAAGACCAGAGGTTATACTGCAGCTTTATACATCATTAGTAAGGCCTCACCTAGATTATGCAGCTCAGTTCTAGTCTCCATATTACAGAATGGACATAAATTCGTTAGAAAACATTCAGCGTAGAATGACTAAATTAATTCATAGTATTAGAAATCTTGCTTATGAAGAAAGATAGAAGACTCTTAAATTACATTCACTTGTTAGACGAAGAATGAGGGGAGACATGATAGAAATGTATAAGTGGAAGATGGGTATTACCTGGAGTTTACCTGGAGAGAGTTCCGGGGGTCAACGCCCCCGCGGCCCAGTCTGTGACCAGGCCTCCTGGTGGATCAGAGCCTGATCAACCAGGCTGTTACTGCTGGCTGCACACAAACCAACGTACGCGCCACAGCCCGGCTGGTCAGGAACCGACTTTAGGTGCTTGTCCAGTGCCAGCTTGAAGACTGCCAGGGGTCTGTTGGTAATCCCCCTTATGTATGCTGGGAGGCAGTTGAACAGTCTCGGGCCCCTGACACTTATTGTATGGTCTCTTAACATGCTAGTGACACCCCTGCTTTTCATTGGGGGGATGTTGCATCGTCTGCCAAGTCTTTTGCTTTCGTAGTGAGTGATTTTCGTGTGCAAGTTCGGTACTAGTCCCTCCAGGATTTTCCAGGTGTATATAATCATGTATCTCTCCCGCCTGCATTCCAGGGAATACAGGTTTAGGAACCTCGAGCGCTCCCAGTAATTGAGGTGTTTTATCTCCGTTATGCGCGCCGTGAAGGTTCTCTGTACATTTTCTAGGTCAGCAATTTCACCTGCCTTGAAAGGTGCTGTTAGTGTGCAGCAATATTCCAGCCTAGATAGAACAAGTGACCTGAAGAGTGTCATCATGGGCTTGGCCTCCCTAGTTTTGAAGGTTCTCATTATCCATCCTGTCATTTTTCTAGCAGATGCGATTGATACAATGTTATGGTCCTTGAAGGTGAGATCCTCCGACATGATCACTCCCTGGTCTTTGACGTTGGTGTTTTGCTCTATTTTGTGGTCAGAATTTGTTTTGTACTCTGATGAAGATTTAATTTCCTCGTGTTTACCATATCTGAGTAATTGAAATTTCTCATCATTGAACTTCATATTGTTTTCTGCACCCCACTGAAACATTTGGTTGATGTCCGCCTGGAGCCTTGCAGTGTCTGCAATGGAAGACACTGTCATGCAGATTCGGGTGTCATCTGCAAAGGAAGACACGGTGCTGTGGCTGACATCCTTGTCTATGTCAAATATGAGGATGAGGAACAAGATGGGAGCGAGTACTGTGCCTTGTGGAACAGAGCTTTTCACCGTAGCTGCCTCGGACTTTACTCTGTTGACTACTACTCTCTGTGTTCTGTTAGTGAGGAAATTATAGATCCATCGACCGACTTTTCCTGTTATTCCTTTAGCACGCATTTTGTGCGCTATTACACCATGGTCACACTTGTCGAAGGCTTTTGCAAAGTCTGTATATATTACATCTGCATTCTTTTGGTCTTCTAGTGCATCTAGGACCTTGTCGTAGTGATCCAATAGTTGAGACAGACAGGAGCGACCTGTTCTAAACTCATGTTGCCCTGGGTTGTGTAACTGATGGGTTTCTAGATGGGTGGTGATCTTGCTTCTTAGGACCCTTTCAAAGATTTTTATGATATGGGATGTTAGTGCTATCGGTCTGTAGCTCTTTGCTGTTGCTTTACTGCCCCCTTTGTGGAGTGGGGCTATGTCTGTTGTTTTTAGTAACTGTGGGACGACCCCCGTGTCCATGCTCCCTCTCCATAGGATGGTAAAGGCTCGTGATAGGGGCTTCTTGCAGTTCTTGATGAACACTGAGTTCCATGAGTCTGGCCCTGGGGCAGAGTGCATGGGCATGTCATTTATTGCCTGTTCGAAGTCATTTGGCATCAGGATAACATTGGATAGGCTTGTGTTAACCAAATTCTGTGGCTCTCTCATAAAAAAATAATTTTGATCTTCGACTCTCAGTCTGGTTAGCGGCTTGCTAAAAACTGAGTCATATTGGGACTTGAGAAGCTCACTTATTTCCTTGCTGTCATCTGTGTAGGACCCATCTTGTTTAAGTAGGGGCCCAATACTGGACGTTGTTCTCGACTTTGATTTGGCATAGGAGAAGAAATACTTTGGGTTTCTTTTGATTTCATTTATGGCTTTTAGTTCTTCCCGCGATTCCTGACTCCTATAAGATTCCTTTAGCTTAAGTTCGATGCTTGCTATTTCTCTGACCAGTGTCTCCCTACGCATTTCATATATATTGACCTCTTTTAGCCGCTCTGTTATTCTTTTCCGTCGCCTGTAAAGGGAGCGCCTGTCTCTTTCTATTTTACGTCTACTCCTCCTTTTTCTTAGAGGAATAAGCCTTGTGCATACATCAAGTGCCACCAAGTTAATCTGTTCTAGGCATAAGTTGGGGTCTGTGTTGCTTAGTATATCTTCCCAGCTTATATCGGCTAGGACTTGGTTTACTTGGTCCCACTTTATGTTTTTGTTATTGAAGTTGAATTTGGTGAATGCTCCCTCATGACTAGTCTCATTATGTCGGTCTGGGGCTCCACGCATACATGTCTGAACCTCAATTATGTTGTGATCTGAGTATATTGTTTTTGATATGGTGACATTTCTTATCAGATCATCATTGTTAGTGAAGATGAAGTCTAGTGTATTCTCCAGTCTAGTAGGCTGTATTATTTGCTGATTTAAATTGAATTTTGTGCAGAGATTTAAAAGCTCGTGTGAGTGTGAGCTTTCATCAGAGCTGCCTCCTGGTGTTATTACTGCAACAATATTATTTGCTATATTCCTCCATTTTAGGTGCCTTAAGTTGAAATCCCCCAGGAGCAAGATGTTGGGTGCAGGAGCTGGAAGATTTTCCAGACAGTGGTCAATTTTTAACAGCTGTTCCTGGAATTGCTGGGATGTTGCATCAGGAGGCTTGTAGACTACCACTATGACTAGGTTTTGGTTCGCGACCTTTACTGCTAAAACTTCCACTACATCATTTGAGGCATTAAGCAGTTCTGTGCAAACAAGTGACTCTGCAATGTACAGGCCAACCCCCCCCCCCCCCCTTTTGCCTGTTCACTCTGTCACATCTGTATAGGTTGTAACCTGGGATCCATATTTCGTTGTCCCAGTGATCCTTTATGTGGGTCTCAGTGAAAGCCGCGAACATTGCCTTTGCCTCTGCAAGCAGTCCACGGATGAAAGGTATTTTGTTGTTTGTTGCTGGCTTTAGACCCTGTATATTTGCAAAGAAGAATGTCATCAGACTGGTGGTATTGTTGGTACTGGGGGGGGATTTTTTTTCCGGCATTTGGTGTACGATTTCTGCCATTTCCTGCCAGTTTTTTTTCCTTCCTGGCACTAAAAAACCTCTCCCTCTTGAGTGGCTGTGGCTACCCAGGTTTTCCCATGGCCTGGATGTTTTGTATCTTATTGTTCCCTTTAGATGGTGTGCCTGGCAATTTAAGTTATAGCACAGTCTTTCCTGTACTGAAGAGGTACACATTTCAGGGTGAAAAAGCTTACAGGAAGGGAGTTTGCATTTTCCTGTTGTCATATGGGCACGGCATTTTCTAGGGTGGTCATAGTTGCACGTCCCGTCTGTTTTTCCAGATTTCCCATGTCTGCAGATACCAAGTGCATAGTATGTGCACAGGCTTGGTTTCCGTTTGCCTTGGGTTTCTGTGACTGTATTCCCTGTTGGTGCATGTTTACCTGTCTTATTCCTATCCTCCCTAGCACCAACAATGGAGCTCCCACCAGTTGTTTTTGGTAATATATCCTCACTATTGCTGGTGGAGTCCTCTTGTTTGCTATTTCCTGTGGTATTTCTAGTTTGCAATATTGGTTTTATCTTATCTTTGACTACACTTGTTTCCCCACTACGGCTCCTGTCCCCTATGAGGTCATTTATATGTATTTATATGTATTAATAAAGGGAATATAAATAAAGTCTTGAGGATATCTCTCCAAGAGAGAACCCACAGTAATGGATTTAAATTAGATAAGTTTAGATTTAGAAAGGATGTAGGAAAGTTTTGGTTTGGAAATAGGGTAGTTGATGAGTGGAACAGTCTACCTAGTTGGGTTATTGAGGCTAGGATTTTGGGTAGTTTCAAATTTAGGTTGGATAAATGCATGAGTGAGAGGGGTTGGATTTGAGTGGGACTTGCATATCAGAGCTTATTTCTTGGGTAGCATTGAAGGTAAATGTTTTGTTAGTGGGATGAATTGTAAAGGACCTGCCTAGTATGGGCCAACAGGCCTCCTGCAGTGTTCCTCCTTTCTTATGTTCTTATGCTCTTACGAGTGGTAAAACTTTTTTTTCTTTAATAAGTGCCCAGAAGTGACTGTGATTTTCACTGTACAGCAGTAGCCTGGAACCTAACCTGCTGTATAAGCAGGTTAGGTTCCAGGCTATTCATGTATACATACATTTCTGTATGTATACATGAAAGCTGTATATGCACTTACATAATAAACATCAATAGTGTTTTACGTTGGCAAATACAATAGCTTCAGTTTTTTATTTCTAGAGCATCGTGATAATCTAAGGTTTCATACATAATGGGCACAGTTGAGAACATGGTAGCTGACATCTGTTTCATCTGCTGTAAGAAGCTCTCATCTCTGGGTGCCACTTCATATACCAACCATCATGTGCTTAAGTACACGAAGGTATGGCAAGATACGTATGCAGTACTAGGAATGCATAATGGGAAGATTTTTGTAGCAACAGTACTTTACACTTTAATGAATAAAACTTGCTGTATTACTTTTTAAGGAAATTTATATATTGCATTGCACTCTCAAGAATCTTTTCTGATAAAGCTATTAACTGTATATTACTGATATTTTTATGTAGTATATGTCGTATCTGCAGTTTCCTATGTTGCTGCTCTAAGCCAGTTATGAGATTCTTTAAATTTTAATTAATTTAAATAATTTGCCAAAAAGTATACAGTATTCACTGTCAGTTATTCCCTAGCTACTTTTTTTTTTTTTTTTGATAAGATAAGATACTTTATTTCTGCATAATACAACATTGGTACAAAGTGAATGACACATAGGTGTGCATGTAGAAAGCCCCTTAATGTGTAGAGCATTTCAGGAAAACTTAAGACTAACTTAAGATTAATAAGGCAATGACAAATTGAGTGGTTTTATACATACAGTCTCTTAGGTGACTGTAAATATAAATTTAGGAGTTACAATAAATGCAAGAGAATTGAATATCCTATAAGGACATGTTATATGGCTTCTATCAAGTTTAATTGTTTTATCTGATTCAGTGATAACTCTCCTAACCATAATAATATCAAGGTGCGGGCATGGTATTTCCAACTTCCAAAGCTCAAGCCCGACTAACAGGTTTTGCTGAATCCCTTCATAAATATTACCATGCTGACACTCCAACAGCATGTAATATCCCAAACATTTCTAAACTTTACTCACTCTAATTGAACATGCTTTCATGTGCTGATCTGATGTTCAAACCTCTGCCTTTCAGTACAGCATTATAGCACACACCATTGTTCTCTGTTTATTTATATTCACTTTATTTCTGTGAGTAAACCTGTTTCGAGAGTTTTCCCAAAAATAAACCACTGCACAAAATCTTAATTTGATGGAAAGCAGGTATGGTGCTATTGACAGTATGTAGATAATGGGTAGGACAAGGCTGAGGCAAGAATTGCCTGAGTATAAATGTTTGGAATCAGACCATACCATGGGCGGGGATAGAACCCATGATCAGAGAGTCAAGTCTTTGGAATCAGGATAGTCAGGTAGCAATAAATAAATTTAACATTCACTATCTGATACATATTTAAAGAAGGTAAAAGGTAGTTTCATTACTAGAAAAAGGCACAAAATTTGTAATTAAATAGTTATTAAATAAATACTACATACCCAATTAAAAGTAATTTTTTAACATTACATATTTTTCATCAAGCCAGGCTGACCCAAAGAAGGAAAACATTTACCATCACTCATTCACTTGCTGCCTTTCTAATATATCATTCGTAACACACTTCTAATAATCCACCGAGACTCAGCATCCTCACCCATCAAGGAGGGTGCCTACATGCTGTTGAAGGGGTTTGGATTCAAGGAAATGGAGCTACCCCCATCCTTCTCACATCAAATTTGATTATATTCACGAGGAAGTGCTGAAGCTTTATGTGTCATAGAATGCCTGGAGAGTATGACAGGTTGGGGTATACCTGGAATATACCTAATATCTCCAGGCATACTGCTACCTGTCACACTCCCTAGGCATTGTATGACCTGTATAGCTTCAGTACTTCTTCATGAATATAATAATAAAATTTAATCAACTTTCTCAACTATCCTTCAGAAGTCATCAACTTACTTTCTTAATTAAGTAAAAAGTTAAGTAACACACTTGAGACAAGTAAACCTTTTCTGTTAATAATGTCCCCATTTTGCATTTACAGATGACTGTGATAAATTGCTTAAGAAAATTTTTAAGTAGTTGCATACAAACCACCCAGAAAGGCAAGTGGGATCTTTGGTTGTGTCTAGCATGTGACAAAATCATCAGAGACTTGGATAACTTTCTGCACCAGTACACCAAAACTCGAGCAAAACTGCAACTTGTGTATACTGAAGCTCATTCTCATGTGTGTGTAAGTAGTGGGCTATCAATCACATTCAAATTCAAATTCTTTGTTTCAGCATGATACAATGTTTGTACAGAGATGGGTGACATTAGGTGTACATGCAGAAAGCCCTTGGTATACAGAGCATTTCAGACAAGTAGATATTATAACTTCTTTCACATGAGTATGAAATACTGTTTTTTATTATGTTGTCTTTACCATATGTATTTAGATATGTATGTGTATATGTATGCATGTATGTATGAATATGCATGTATGTATGAATGTGCATGTATGTATTCAACAACAGGGAGAAGTTAAACTCGTATACTGCGACAATCCATTGTCTTCTGTCTATAAATTTGCATTCAGCATACAGTATTTGTTTGGACTTTACTTACTTGATATATTCCATCTTGAACCATACTTTGGTTTAGCTAAAACCAATTCCCATTTAGTAATTTATTGGCTTTACTCTTTCTATCATTCCCCAGGCTTATGCTCCCTGATTTCATTTTTATTAAAACTTTTAAATGTCTGTTTTGGAAACATTTTGCTAAAATTTTCAAGCAAGGTGGATTGTGAATTTACATTGCCACTAATTCCATTTCTAATAGGAATTAATTGGAAGCCTGTGAGTGTTCAATCTGTTGCAAAAAGACAAAAATCGGTTATTATGCTCACATGCATTTAACCTAATGCAAACTGTGCTGCTAACCCTTGAATGAACAGTCTTACTCTCTGGATTACTTTCTGTACACTGCTAAAGCTTATCCTCTTGTTTCTGTTGTGTCTATTTTTTGTTTACAAATGCTCTTAGCTGGTGGTGGGTTCATAAAAAAACCAAAGGAGAGAACACGATTTTTTTTAATGCTGGCCATCTCACACTGAGGAAGGATGACCTGAAATAGAAACACTTTCACCATAATTCACATTATCACTGTCTTGCTGCAAATACAACAATTCAGATGACCCCCCAGACACAAAATTATTTATATACAGTATGATGTAGAGGAATTTCTTCCCTTGAAATTTTAATGTTTTTACTTTTTGTTTTTATCTGACATTAAAGTGTTTTGCAAAAACAAAGTTTTGAGTATAAAACTTCATTTTTATCGACTCCAGAGGGTAGGGGCATTTGCTTCATTACTCCCTTGATCTACCGATCCTTTTAACCCAAATATGATGCCTGTGAGCGTTTCAGTAATGCTGAGTAACATAGATTCCAGGATCCCTACTCATTGATTATTTGGAATTTCATTAAATCCTAGAACTCAAAAACTTAACTATAACTAAACTGTCATATCTGAGTGCCTCTGCAAAGACAATGGTTGTGTGAGTGAGGTGAAAGTGTTGAATGATGATGAAAGTAATTTCTTTTTGGGGATTTTCTTTCTTTTTGGGTCACCCTGCCTCGGTGGGAGACAGCCGACTTGTTGAAAAAAGAAAGTACAGTGGACCCCAGCATAACGATCACCTCCGAATGCGACCAATTATGTAAGTGTATTTATGTAAGTGCGTTTGCACGTGTATGTTTGGGGGTCTGAAATGGACTAATCTACTTCACAATGTTCCTTATGGGAACAAATTCGGTCAGTACTGGCACCTGAACATACTTCTGGAGTGAAAAAATATCGTTAACCGGGGGTCCACTGTAGTAGAATATTTAATGCTTATGTCATGTAATAAAGGACCAAGGGGCTAGTAACCCCTTCTTTATAAATTACTAAATTTAAAAAGAGAAACTTTTGTTTTTCTTTTTGGGCCACCCTGCCTTGGTGGGATATGGCCGGTTTGTTGAAAGTTGAAAGAAAGTCATGTAATAAAATGTTCTTTTATTCTTTTCTGTAATAGAGTGAAAGAAATGTTGAGCACTTAGAAGATACAGAGAAATTGGAGAATTCCTGTCATGATGCAGAATCAAGATTCCTTCAAAAGTTGTCAGATCGGTGCAGTTCAAAAAGGATCATCAAAAGCAACCCTCGGTATGCTGATGAAACTCATTCTAATACACGTCATAATAAGTGTTCACTCTGTAATCGAGAGCACCAGACCAAGGCTGCTTTAGAAGCACATATGGAAGGTATTCATGGTCAGAAAAAAACCAAAAGAAGTCGCGGTCGTCCTCGAAAATATGACAGACATAAAATTACCATCTTTCCCTCTGATGAGCCTGTGTCAAAAGATGAAAGTGTGGTGTTAGGCGACAGTAAAATTTCTACGGATGGGTCAGATGCAAATGAAAAAGAATGTGAAGTAATGAAAGAATCACAGAGCTTCTTACTTGTTAATGGCACACACTATCTAGAAACTGAGCCATCATCCTCAGACACTGTTTGTCAAGGTTCTTCTGTGAGTGGTGTTAGCATGTACAAAAGTAAATCGCTGGCAGAAAACCGAGAAGAGTCTTTACTAGTGGAAGATAAAAATCATGGAAGCATTGATTCAGAAATTCTTGGAACAGTTCTCAGTGATATGGCAGATGATAATTTTCTCACAGCACCAAGATGTAGTAACCATGAAAAGAATCATAGTTTAATTAATGAGTCTTATTCAAATGCTGAAAGAAAAAAGAAAATCCCAAAGCCAAGTGATAAAAAGTACATGCGGCAAGAGAAGTGCTCAAAGTGTGGGAAAGTTGTCGTTGGTCGCATGAAATTAAGAAGACACATGTTAATGCACTCAACTTCTCAAGAGCAAAAGGTTAGTTTAGTTGCTTTTATACTTCATTTATTGATTGGTAATAATATAAACTAGAGTGATAGAAAACCACTAATAACAGCATTACAGCATGTCACATGGTCTCTTCTGCTGGTGTCAGTTGGTATAAAGATACTTGTTCATTGTTTCTCTTATTACAGTTTTTATCATTTTCACTTTATTGTAAAATTATCAAGATAAAGTGGGATGTAACAGTTCAGAAGATATCAGTGATTATGTAATTATTTTTCATGCTTAATGACAAAAATAAATAGCTACTGTTACTGAATGTGTAAATAAACAAATAATTACTGTAAATCAACTAAATACCAGTATTGAAAGGCTAAAAAATGTATACAGGTTACAGATTTGCTGCCTTCATTCTGGGTAATTATCTTAAGTTTCATCTCCAAAGTAATTACTTTAGCACCACTGTAAGGTTGAAATATTGTAAGTCGAACCATTGTAAGTCGAGGAGCACCTGTACTGTATGAGATATTCACTTGCATAAAAAAAAAGTTATTCACAGTATTTTTTTCTAAAATGTTAGTATGAGGAAATTTTAATGTTTATTATTTGACAGAGTTGCGAGGTGTGTGGGCGTGTGCTTCACAACATTACTGCGTACAAAGTGCACATGCTGCGTCTACATGATAAAATACCAAAATCTTCAGCTCTAGATAGTGCAAATAAGAAGAGCTGTGACATATGTGGAAAAACATATCGGGGAGCTTCGGGGCTTTCATACCACCTGGCAGCCAAGCATAATAAAGGTAATGAAATGACACATTTTATATAAAGCACTGCCTGCACTCTAAGGGACGGGTAGGGATGAATGAATGATGGTGAGTGTGTTTTTTTCCTCTTTGAGTCACCATGCCTATGTATATATGTATGTACAGTATGTATGTATATGTACACAGCTTTTTTAGCCCCTTATTTAACTGAAGCATTGGTAAGATATCACAGACTTTCATCATAAAAACTGGTACCATTAGTACAATTTAAAATATCCTAAAACTAGTATGTGTCTGTTCTCAGACCGGGCCGTAGGGGCGTTGATCCCCGAAACCTGCTCCAGGTACCATGAACATACCTTTCAAACACATCCTCCTAGGTGTGTCAGCAGCCATTTAAATATAGTACTTCATGTAATGATGAAGTATCCAAATAGTGTCATAAACATTGGTCAGTGGTACCAATGAATCTACACAGGCAATAAAACAACAGTTCAAGTCAGCACAGTAATGTATATTTCTGCCTTATTCTGAGGCCTTTTTTCAGTAGACTGCTGAAGAAGGCCTCAGTATGAAATGCACTTTGATAATTGTTTTATTATCTCCATGTAGCCTTATTTGTGAAATTATCTGGGATATTGAGAGAAATTTTTGTAACCTCCATAGGTCCTCGGTATCCGTGTGACAAGTGTGACCGAGTTTTTCCTCACAGTCGCAACCTTTCATCACATAAAGCTCAAGTAAGTTTAGAATATATATTATTGTTTTCTACAACTCCATTTAAGGTTTCTTCTTCCCTACTTACCATAGTATAATTTGCTCATTTCTAACATTTCTTTACTTGTCATCATAATATACGTACTTGCTCCTAACATTCTTGTTCCCTCGTTTATAACACTCCTCTTCTCCTCTTTTCATAGTACAACACAGAATACTCATAACTCTCTTTTTCTTTTCCTAGCATAGCATGCAAAGAGTACGTAACCTTTATTCGGCGCATGGACACACCCTCATTTACAGGCTATCTCCCCCAACCAGCGAACCAGGTTGCTAAGAGTTGGTGATGGGGCCCCATCGTTCAACTAGTGACCAGGTTCTAGCCAATAAGAAGGTGGGATTGGCAATCGCAGAGGTTATGTGGATACCGCTCTCCTGTCTGCCCTTGTCATTCTCATTCTAGAGCTGGTTGAGCACGGTCTGCTATCTTGTGGCTTCTATTTCTGCCTTGCTTACCGTGACGTGCACTATACTTATTACTGTACATAGTGTACATATTGCTGTTCTAAATTGGTGAAGGATAATATAAGTCTAAACTTTTTCTGCTGTGTTTCTTTTGCTCCCATTACACCTGGGATAACAGGCCTTTGAAATCCTAGGTTGTAATATGGGTAGCCTGTCCGAGAGCTGGAGCTGGACTTAGAGAAACGGTTGAGCTTAGGGTGAAGCTTGTAGCAGGAACATTGTGTAGCTTGCTGTCTCGCTTCGCTTTACAAATTTTGCGTGTCAGTTGCTTATGATCAGCCTTGCTATTGTGTGATCGTTCAACAGCTCGCTACTAGCTTGTTCAGTGTGCTCGCTTCGCTACGGTCAATCTTGTGTGCAGTCGGCTTTGCTTGTATGCGTATTCTGGAATCGTACTGTGCATAGCTAAGCGTGTTCTGCAAATTAACGTGTTACGTTGGGGTATTCGTACTGTGCATAGCGAATAACTTATGCCACCTAGACGAGTCAGACGCCTGGTGTCGGCATATACTTTGCATAACCTACCTAAATTGTCCCTACAGCGTTGTTGGCAAATTGCTCGTTCCATTGGCATTCCCTATAAACGCACTCTTACAGCTGCGCAACTGCGTTCACTTATTGCTGACAAACTTATTGAAGAAGAGATGGCACATCAAACTCCTCCCTCTACGGGAGCTAGGGAAAAAACTCTTATGTTCTCGCAGGAGGAAGATGATACACCTACGGAGCAAGATGGTCAGTATAGTGCAGCTGGGTTGTCTCGAGGTGAATCAGCGTCCTTGGCACTTGAGCTGGCAAAAATCACGCTGGAGCAAACTAGGGAACAGAGAGCATTCGCAAGGGAAGAATTTGATAGGGAAAGAGAAAGGAGGCAGTTTTCGCATTCTGTAAACGATTTCAGTTTACAAAAAGCAGTACAGCTTGTTCCCCGCTTCAATGAGGCCGAACCAGAGCAATTTTTCGAAAGCTTCGAAAATCAGGCTCGAGCCTTGAGGTGGCCGGAACAGCACTGGGCAGCGTTGGTTCATACAGCATTATTGGGTAAGGCACAGGAATTTACGTCGGTATTAACTGACGCTGAATTCTCTGATTATCAAATAGTGAAGACCACAGTGTTGGGAGCATATACATGTATCCCAGCTAAATATCGTAAGACCTTCAAATTGAACAGGCGGCAGCTTGGTCAATCCCTGGTGGACTTTGTGAGACAGCAAACCAAAGCTTTTACCAGCTGGTATAAAGCGAGTGGTGTCTCTAACTTTGAGGAGCTGGTGCAGCTTATTCTGATTGATAACCTGCTGGAGTCTGTGGGACCCGAGGTTCGTGTCTTTCTGCAGGATCGTGACTTAACCACTGCATTGGAGGCAGCCAGGTGGGCTGATACCTTCGAAACGAACCGCTCCTTGTCCGAGCGGTCCCGTCTCTCTTTTCAACAGTCTGGCGTGAGCAGAGATCGACAACATTGGAGAATGAAGTGCCAGCTGGAGGGAGAGCGTCTACGTCATCCAAATAAGTCACCTGGTGAGCCACGCTTCTCAACATATGGTCCCCCTGCGGAGAGGCAAACTACTTATGGAGCATCTCGACAACAATATCCAGAGAGGCACCAGCCAGAACGACACCACTTGCAACGTCATCAGGGAGTAAAGGGCAAGCCTGTCGTCTGCTTCAGGTGTAATAAAGTAGGTCACATCAGTTCCAACTGCCCCCAAAAACCTCAACCCATCGGGGAAAATCTCTAATATCCCTAGTAACATGTCCCCTAGAGAAGTAGAAAAAGGTATGGCCCCTTATTATTGCGAAAGTCTTATTTCCCTTCAGGAAAACTCAGAACCAACTAAAGTAAATACCTTTAGAGATACTGGAGCATATTGCTCACTTGTCAGAGAAGGAATATTACCCCTTTCAGAGAATACTTCTTTGAATTCCTCAGTTTTATTGGAAGCCTTTGGAGGAGCTATATATTCTGTTCCTTTGCATAAAATTTATGTACAGTGCAAATATTACACTGGGTACTTGACTGTAGGTGTCTCAAAAGGATTTCCCATGAAAAATGCCATGTTATTACTGGGTAATAACATTACTACTGTTAGTTCGTGTCCTGAACCTATAATGATTAATTCTTCTCCGGTGTTGGCCATAACTCGGGCAACATCCCAAGGGTTGTCTGGAGAGAATGTTGACCTATCCTTGGACGACTCCGATCTCGGAATAGCCACATTGTTTTACGAGGAAAACTGGCCAGAGCCTCGTAGATCAAGTGAACAGACCCCGATCAAGCCTTCCTATTCCCAGGTTGCAGGATTGCCAGATGTCTCTGTTTCCATGCCCGAGGGACTGTCCTTCCGGGAGGAACAACGAAAGGACCCTTCTTTAAAATTCGCTTTTGAGGTAGCCATGGGTAAATCCTCTTTGGGTCATCCAGTCAAGTATGAAGTTAAAAATGATTATTTGGTCTGCACTGAGACTGGTAAGGAGATAGAGGGCCGGCAATTATACGACAGGTTAGTGGTTCCAACCAAGTATAGACCTCAGATATTAAATATAGCTCATAATACGTCATTAGGAGGTCACTTAGGAATTACAAAAACCTTGTATAGAATCACAAAAGAATTTTATTGGCCAAAATTAAAGGAAGATGTGAAGAATCATATTAGGTGTTGCCGAGAATGTCAGCAAGTTGGAAAACCTGGACATTCCATTAAACCTGCACCTCTCCAACCCATACCTGCTGATGGAGAACCTTTTGCAGATTTAATTATAGATTGTGTAGGTCCACTACCTAAGTCAAAGTCTGGAAACCAGTATTTATTTACAATTATGGATAAAGTAACCAGATATCCTGATGCAATCCCTATGCGTAGTATCAATACTAAAGCTATTCTCAAAGCTTTAACAAAATTCATTTCTTGTTTTGGCATTCCTAAAACTATACAAAGTGATCAAGGTACTAACTTCACTGCCAAAGCATTTAGGGAAGTATTAACTAGGTTAGGGATAATTCACAACTTATCCACTGCCTATCACCCTCAGTCCCAAGGCGCCTTGGAAAGATTCCACCAAACATTAAAAACAATGATGAGAAGTTTTTGCATGCACTTTCCTACAGACTGGGATGAATCACTACCTTTGTTGATGTTCTCAGTAAGAGAGACGGTGCAAGAGTCTACAGGGTATAGTCCGTTTGAGCTGATCTTTGGGCACAATGTACGAGGTCCTCTTCGGGTGCTCAAAGAAGGATGGATGGGAGAAGACGTAAGCTCAGCACTCTACAACCCATCTTCAAGGTTGCAGGTGGCACGTGAGTTAGCCAAGGCTAACCTAAAGACAGCTCAAAGTAAGATGAAACAGAGGTATGACAGAAGTGCACAATTCCGCTCCTTCCATCCAGGAGACAAGGTGTTGGTGCAGGAACCTATACCTGGCCACACCTTGAAAGCTAGATTTACGGGACCTATGCAGATAGTAAGTAGATTATCTGATTTAAATTATGTGGTAGCTCCCATTGATAAGACCTCAAAAACAAAAACTTACCACATTAATCAAATCAAGGCCTTTCATACACCAGATAAAGTCCCAGTAATGACTCTGTCCTCTACCTCTGAGGACGACTCTGACTCTTTGCACTCTATCTCTGAAATTAATACTAAACTTTCAAATTCTGTCCTCCTCAAGGATCCTAGCCCGTTAATGGATGGATTATCTGAAATACAAGCAACCAATTTAACTGAGCTTCTACAGTCATATCCTAATATTTTTTCGGATGTGCCGAAAAAATGTACGTTAGGTTACCATGATGTAGATGTGGGAAAATCTAAACCAATTAAACTCTCCCCCTACAGAGCTAATCCTGAAAAGCAAAGGGTACTTCAGCAGGAAGTAGACTTCTTGTTAGAACATGGTTTAGTGGAGGAGTCATCTAGTCCATGGGCTTCACCGTGCATCCTAGTAAAAAAGGCTGATGGAGGGTTTCGTATGTGCACAGACTACCGTAAAGTGAACGAGGTCACAATTACAGATGCTTACCCTCTTCCTCATCTGGATGACGTAATTGACTTTGTGGGTAAGGCTACTTTTGTGTCCAAATTAGATCTCCTTAAAGGTTACTATCAGGTACCTTTGACAGATAAGGCGAAGGAAATCTCTGCCTTCGTAATTCCAGGAGGTCATTATCAGTATACAGTTACCCCCTTCGGAATGAAAAATTCCCCCTCTTCATTCCAGAAACTCATCCATCAGGCTATTAAAGGACTTGAAGGCACGGCAGCATACCTAGATGATATTGTTGTGGTGTCTGATACTTGGGATCAACACCTACTTAGACTTAAAGCTCTGT
Organism: Cherax quadricarinatus; assembly: GCF_038502225.1. Taxonomy (NCBI): domain Eukaryota; kingdom Metazoa; phylum Arthropoda; class Malacostraca; order Decapoda; family Parastacidae; genus Cherax; species Cherax quadricarinatus. The sequence goes on from NC_091358.1 coordinate 5,852,737, forward strand.
TTGAGACCTTTAAGAATTCCCAATTAACAGTTAATTTATCTAAATCTTCCTTTGGCCAGGCCACTGTCACTTTTCTAGGCCATGAAGTAGGTAGTGGTAATGTTGCACCTAAACTTGCTAAAGTTCTTTCGATTAAAGAATATCCAGTTCCTCATGATAGGAAATCTCTTCAACGTTTCCTAGGCATGATAGGATTTTACAGAAGATTCTGTAAGAATTTCTCAGATATTGTAGCCCCTCTTACCTCTCTTACCAGTCATAAAGTTCCCTTTAATTGGACGTCACATTGTAACACTGCTTTTAATAAAGCAAAAAGATTATTGTGCTCTGCACCCATTCTCCTGTCTCCAGACTTCTCCAAACCTTTTTCATTACAGGTTGATGCTTGTGAGTCTGGGGTTGGGGCGGTACTATTACAAATCGGGAACAAGGAGCTGCAGCCAATCGCATACTTTTCAGCCAAGTTCCAGCCACATCAGAGAGCTTACTCTACCATTGAAAAAGAAGCCCTCGCGCTGGTACTGGCTTTGGAGCATTTCGATGTTTATGTGGGCCAGACATCGCAGGTGGTCACAGTCTACAGTGATCACAACCCGTTAGTCTATCTCCAAGCCATGAAGAATCACAACACAAGGCTTATGCGTTGGACGCTCAGGCTGCAGCCCTACAACATAAAAATTAAATATATTGCCGGCAAAGAAAATGTGTTGGCAGACTCTTTGTCAAGAGTCTAGTTTAATATTTTATTTAGGTTAGGATGTATTTGTGGTAACCCCCTTTCAAGCTCTTTTTTTTATCCCCTGATGTGGGGGTTTTTTTTAGTGAGGGGATACGGGCTACCGTCCGCCTGTATCTTGGACCTATGCTAGCCTGTCTGACTGCTGTCTCACTCTAAGTTTAGGGTTTGGCTTTGGTCACTAGGAAAGCTGAGCTCTATCTAAGAGTGGGATGGTGGAGAGGATAGGCGGTCCCATTATTTTGTGCCATGGCGGCACGGTTACCACTGGGAGGTGGCAGCCTAATCCTGAGCCTTCTCGGGGGTGGGGGGGTGGCATGCAAAGAGTACGTAACCTTTATTCGGCACATGGACACACCCTCATTTACAGGCTATCTCCCCCAACCAGCGAACCAGGTTGCTAAGAGTTGGTGATGGGGCCCCATCGTTCAACTAGTGACCAGGTTCTAGCCAATAAGAAGGTGGGATTGGCAATCGCAGAGGTTATGTGGATACCGCTCTCCTGTCTGCCCTTGTCATTCTCATTCTAGAGCTGGTTGAGCACGGTCTGCTATCTTGTGGCTTCTATTTCTGCCTTGCTTACCGTGACGTGCACTATACTTATTACTGTACATAGTGTACATATTGCTGTTCTAAATTGGTGAAGGATAATATAAGTCTAAACTTTTTCTGCTGATTTTCTTTTGCTCCCATTACACCTGGGATAACAGGCCTTTGAAATCCTAGGTTGTAATATGCACTTTTAACACTTCCTCCTCTCTTTTGATAGTATGCTCATTTCTAACACTATTTCTCATCTCATTATAGTACAGTACAGCATATTCATTTTAAATACTCTTAAAATTGTAATATGCTTGTGGTTTGGGATGCTTCCTATACTGATACCAAGCTTCCATGTTTTCACATACACTCAGCACGTAACAATTTTTCAGGCACATGGAAGTTACTCTGTGATTTGTGAGTACTGCGGAGAGACATTTAAACTACAAACTCAGTTGAACTCTCACATTAACTCTGTACATCATGGAATTACATCCTGGGAATGTACTCTTTGCTCTTCCAAATTCTCCTCACATATTGATTATAGGTAAGTGGAATTTGTATATATTATCATCATAATGTTTCGAGATCTTTGCCAAATTTGTTAACTGATACAAGTGCATACTGTAATATACAGTACATGAGACTCATGGAGGATTGAGCTTCCATAACTCCCTGTGCTAATTGAACCACAAGGTTTAGGGTTTCCTATAAATATAATCAGGGACATGCTTTTTTTTCTGGAATTCCAGTTTTGAGCTTTAGGAGCTTGAGTATCCAACAGGTTTTTATAAGTATGCTACATCGGAGTGAATTGAGAAAAGTGATTTTTAATGTTTATGTTGTTAGAGTGTGAACAAGGTAGCATTTATGAAGGAGTTCAGGAGAAAAAGTTAGCCTGACTTAGAGTCCTGGTGGTGGGTTGAGCAGTGTCTGCACTCTGAAGGAGGGATAGAGATGTTGCAGTCAGAAGGTAATCTGAATTGTGATGTCATCACACTTCTGGCAAGACTTCAATTGAATGCATGATGGTGAATGTGTTTCCTTCTTTGGGTCACCTTGCCTTGGTGGGAGACAGCCATTAAGATAAAAAAATTCTTTTGCTATCTTCAAGCTCAATACATTTTAAAGTATAAAATGCAGATTTGAAATGTAGATCTAGAGGCAATCCTGTATTACCTGTTGTGTCCTTATCTTAGTAACAAGAGTTGTGGTTGTAAGCTTTCAATAGTTTTAATTTTCTTGCCTGGATTTCCTGGAGTTGTAATTCACATGTGGAAGTGAGGCAACATGTGTGCTTGAACAAATAAATGGAAAAAATAATGGAGAAGCATACATTTATTACATATTCTAACTTATGAAACTGCTGTACAATACTGTATTATTAAATTTTATTGGCTGTAAAATAATGTTTATTACAGAATATTCTGAGCTGTATGGTGTTGTTGCTTCTCCACAAAGACAAATTTAACAATTAATTCCCTATTGAAAATGTTACCAAGTCTTTCTAGAAACATCTTGTACAGTATTCAATTTTTTTTTGGCTAGATATCCTGTCCTGCACTCTTCCCTCTGGCACCATTGTGAAACTGTTATTATCCCTGATAATAGTACATGATACATTAGACATTGCTAACTCACAAGGCTAAGCTCATAGATCTATCATAAACCACATTTGTTGAAAGCTTACATGAATAGTGAGAATATAGAATGTAGTCCTAATAAAAACTTGCTTGCATATTGCATCTCTGTACCAGTACCTGTCAGCACTACATGTCTAGATTTATTCTGTACAGTAAGCATCATAAATATGCATACACATAAACAGACCACACAGAAAATGAGACTGCTCACCATAACCTGTTGTTTAAAATAGATAATAGGAAATATTTATGTGTTCCTTACCTAAATTAATATATTGTAGGATTACCCTTCCTCTTGATGCACTCCTTAAGTCTCCAAGGCATTGATAAGACTAACTTATGGACGGTAGAAAAGTCAGTACCCTCCCACACCTGGTTAATGGCACTCAAGATTTTGGGGTTAGGTAACAGGTCCACGCAATGAAGCTTACGCTTAATAAGTTTTGGACATTCTCAATCAGATGTAAGCTCAGTGAGTCTAGACCAGTCATTAAAATATTGAAAAATCACAATAATTCAGCCAGTTCTTTGTCTTTGGCATTATGTCAAGGTACAGTGTCTTCCATACAAAAGTTACACTGGCACTTCATGAATTTGTCAGGCAAATACGTAGTCTGCTAAAGTTGGACTTTTTAGGTGTGCATATTTATGATGCCTAGTGTATATGCATATTACTGCATTAGTACTGTACTGTACAATATTAGAGCTATACAATATCAGTGTTTTATTATATTTATTAGACACTATACTGTTGTTTATTTTGTAGGTTACATATTAATAAGCACAAGAGAGTGACATACGAATGTGATGCTTGTGGCAAGCAATATTCTTGGCGAGAGGCACTGAGGAAGCACAAACGTACAAAGCACGAATGCTTTCTTGCATCTGTGTCCTATGACTGCTCTGCTGTGACACCTTCAATAATTTCTGAGACCATTTCACCACATGACGAAGGCATAGATAATGTAACAGTGCTTCCTAAAGAAAACACCGAAAGTTCAGTGGAGGGAGTAAGAGTAACATCTGCAGCTTCATTACAAAAATTACTGGAAAAACCTGAGAATGTAGACAATGGTATATACATTGATGCTGCTCTAGAACCAATCATATTAGGGGGTAACTTACAGGTTAGCCAGAAGGCCATGGATAGTGGATCTGTTTTAACTTCACTGATATCTGCAACTGACCTGAGTATTGGTGAGAGGGAAATTATATCTGACACTCCCGTACTCTCCATGGTCTCTAGTGCTGAATGTGACTCGCCTGAAAAAGACATAAATACTAACACTGTTATTTCAGTACCAGAAACAGATTGTGTAGGTAACTTTGAGAGAGTAGAAGACAGCAATGAGTTACCATTTGTTGTATCTGATAAGGTAAGATGTTTGGAAGATAGGCTTCCATTGCCACAAGGAGCTGCCAGGACTTGTGAAGCTGTATTACCATGCAGAGAAGCTCAGGCCATCACAGCTGCTCATGTGGAAGAAGTGGTTATTGTAGAAACTGATGCTAATGCTAATTTTGACTATATTGTGTATCATGTATCTAGTTAATAATATTAAAACCTTGCTGGCATAATATTTTTATTATGTATTTTCTTTATGCTTATATATAGTTATGTGAAAAATATTGTACCTTAGTTGTAACAGACCTCAGTAAAATGAATTTCAGAAATATAGAACAAAATGTACTGGGTTAATTGGTTCATAAACAGCAGATAAAGTTCATTGGTTACAGAATTGTCCATTATAGTTACAATCGTGGCAAAATAATCACATCTTTATCCATTACTGCCCACCTTCTTTTTCTTATTAATCCATTATATTGAGGGCTTACTGTTATATAAATATTATTACAGTAATAGTTCCTAAGAAAAAAAAAATAGGTGATCAAAGATATTTAACCTTGTCCTCTTTCCCACTTACATTTTTTCTGAGAAACTTCACTATGTACAGCAGACACCAGATAATACTGTATATCTATAGTTCCTGAATTGCCTGTTACACAATTCATAATGTACAGTACAGTATATCAGTCTTTAATAAACAGCATCTCTCAATTTGCTGCAGAAATGTTGTTTACACCATGGACATTACATTAGTACTCTCTTCAGGGGGAGTGTCTTGATGCTGGTGAAGGCATCTTGATCCAAGGGATTTGAACTATCCCCCTCCTTGGATTGAACCTGATTACTTCCCATGCCACATTGGGCCATGGGAAATGCTAAACCCATAAGGGAATTATACAGTACCAGGGTAAACGGGAAGCAATCAGATTCAGTCCAAGGAAAGGGAAGGTAACTTATAGTCTTTAGATCAAGAGCTCTTTACCATCAATAAGGCACTTCAAACTGTTACCATATGCTTTTTTTAAAACTGATATGCAAAGTTGATTGTATTTACTGATGGTAAATTGTATGGGATCCCATTCACCAGAACACACCATCTTCATTTTGGATGCCTTTTGTATAAACCCTGACATGCTTACTGCCCACCCTTCTCTCTGATAGGAGGGTAATTGTAAATTGATTGGCAATGCGTCTGTTCATCACACAGTGTTGAAGGACCCACATGGGTTTAGCACTTCTTGTTAATATATTTTCTGTGACAGTTTCACCTCTGCTGTAAACATTCTGATTTCTTACCTAGCACCAATTTGCTATATCAGCTGTGACTTACCATTTTTTTCAGTCAATTTTCTTCCTTAAGCACATCTATATCTTATCCTTTACATCCCTTTTTCTCCTTCACTTATTTTTATTCTTTCTTTCTTTCTTCTTTTAACACACTAACACACTGGCCATATCCCACTGAGGCAGGATGGCCCAAAAGAAAAAACAAAAGTTTCTCCTTTTACATTTAGTAATATACAGGAGGGCCCCACTTATACGGCGGGTTAGGTTCCAGGCTACCGCCGTAAAGCGGAAACCGCCGTAAAGTGGAACACCCTTTTTTTCCACTTACAAATGCATACAAACACTAGATAACAAGTTTACACTAACATATATTATGTTAGCAATAGAACCAGGCATCAAAAAAAAATAAAAAAGTACAATACACACATAGTGCACTCATTACTTACCTTAAAATATTTATAGTCTTAATCTAGGGTGAGACAAGTAGTATTTATTGTAAGAAATCAAGTGTGGTATGTATGGTAGTCAGCCAGGCTACCATACCAGGCCACCCCACCCACACATACTATTCTATGATATTTAAGCATCCCAGAGCGATAAAATGTATATACAGTTCACTCATTACTTACCTTAAAATATAGGGTGAGATGAGTAGTATTTATTGTAAAAAATCAAGTGTGGTATGTATGGTAGTCAGCCAGGCTACCATACCAGAGAGAAAGAATGAGTGCATGAGAGAGGACAGGCGCAGAGTTATGTAAACAAACCAGGCGAAGGTAAGTTTTGTAAACAGTGTACACGTCTGGTTTGTGTACAAGTTACATTGTGTACAGGTTGTCTCTACATTGATACGGTAGAATAAATAAAGAAGAACACTCCCATTCTCATGTAACATCATTTTGAGAAGAAATGATGCTCTGAGTGAAGGCAATGGAAGTAAGTCACTCTGACTTTTTTGGGTTATCCTAGGTTCTCTACACATATGTTGTTATGTATTTATGTTATGTATCGTGTTTATTATATAATTTTGAAAAAAATATCACGGATGGATTAATGAAAATGTGTATATTAACGTAATATACAACATTTAATGATACACCGAGCTCAGACAGCGTAAACAAACAAACTGAACAGGTTGTGGACGATCACTCGGTCAGGCGAAATAGACGGTATTAATACGTGTCCAGTTTTAGTTCATTTATGTACATTTGTAAGAGTTTGTGAAACTTTTACCCTATAATATTTTTATTATTATTATAATAATTAAATCACGAAACAAATACTCTTACACTGTGTACAAGTTAGTACAGAATTATAGCTATAAAGTGAAGGCATACGAAAGGAATATTTTTTCTACAGTTATCCCTAGTAACAGGTGACGGGCTAGAGAAAACGTAATTCTTCCGACACTTCTACAAACCGTTTGGTAAACATCTCATATATATTTGTATAAATTTTTATACTGTGGGTGCATGTATCATGTTTGTGTGTTACATAATGTGTTTCTTATATAATTTTGAAAAAAATATCATAGATTAAGGGAAATGTCTATATTAACGTAATATGCGACATTAATGCACCCAAGAGATTATTATTATTATTATTATTATTATTATTATTATTATTATTATCATTATTGCATCAAGAGTAGAGACTTAGTGATTTTAATGTGTACCTACATGCCAGCACAGTGTGTAAGTTTATTTAGGTACAGGTGTACACAAGTTTAATTATCAAGTACAATACATATAAAATATACAATAACTTTAAAACACTTGAAATTTTGGAAAGTTTCCAGACATAATAAGGAGATGTGCTCAGGGAGAATGTAAACAAACTCGGTGGGCAGCTGTGACCGTATTAGAAAGACAGGTGGGGGGAGCCGTATAGCGAGTTTTGGTCATAATTTGAAATGTCCGTATTAGCGGAACGCCGTAAAGCGAACCGCTGTAAAGCGGGGCCCTGCTGTATACAGGAGAAGGGGTTACTAGCCCCTTGCTCCTGGCATTTTAGTTGCCTCTTACAACACGTATGACTTACGGAGGAAGAATTCTGTTCCACTTTCCCATGGAAGTAAGAGGAAATAAACAAGAACAAGAACCTGAAAGAAAATAGAAGAAAACCCAGAGGGGTGTGTATATATATGCTTGTACATGTATGTGTAGTGTGACCTAAGTGTAAGTAGAAGTAGCAAGACGTACCTGAAATCTTGCATGTGTATGAGACAAAAAAAAAGACACCAGCAATCCTACCATCATGTAAAACAATTACAGGCTTCCATTTTACACTCACTTGGCAGGACAGTAGTACCTCCCTGGGCGGTCGCTGTCTACCAACCTACTACCTAGGACTTATTTTTATTATTATTATTATATTTTTTTATCACACGGACCATTTTCCACCAAGGAAGAGTTACCTGAAAAAGACACTTTCACCATCATTTTCTTTGTCACTGTCTTGCCAGAGACATGTAGATACTACAGTTCAGGTGCCCTTCCGGAACTGCAAATATCCCCATCCTTTCTTCAGAGTACAGTCACTGAATGTCCCACCTCCAGGACTCTAGTCCAGCTAACCAGTTTCCCTGAATCCGTTCTTGAAATGTTACCTTGTTCACACTACAACAGCTCGTCAAGTCCCAAAAACCATTTGCCTCCACTCAGTCTTATCTAACACAATTACACATGCCTGCTGGATGTCCAGTCCCCTTGCACACAAAACTTTCTTCACCCTGTCCCTCCAACCTTTCCTGGGGTGACCCCTACCCCACCTTCCCTCCACTACAGTAAAGTATAAAATTATGTGTTAATGTTTTAGGTATATACATATACAGTGGAACCTTGGTTTTCGTCTTTAATTCGTTACAGAAAGTCTGACGAAAACCGAATTTGACGAAAACTGAAGGAATATTTCCCATGAGAAATAATGTAAATCCAGTTAATCCAATCCAGACACCCAAAAGTATTAACAAAAAATACATTTTATAGAGAATAACTATATGTAGTTTTACATACAGAAAACAATGAGAAATAAATATAAAGGACTATTGAAATGGGTAAATGAACATTTAACATAACTTTTGCCTTTATTGAAGACTATTGTTGGTGTATGGCAGATGGCAAGGAGGGGAGGGGAAGGAGAGGTTATTGTTTGGAAGGGGAATCCCCTTCCATAAGGACTTAAGGTATCAAGTCCTATCCGGGGTTACGTCCCTTCTTTGTTTTTTACTGGCACTCTGACCAGCTTGAGAGTCACTGGACCCCTGTCCAGTGACTGTCCAGAGAGGTCTGTTTCTGGCATCTCTTTAAGATTTGCCTAAAATGGGACAAGGCATTGTCATTGAACATGTTGCAGACATGGCTTGCAACAGCTTTGTTAGGGTAATACTTTTCACCTGTCTTATCCTCCTCCTCTGAAGCAATGAGTGGCGAGTGGCGAATATATTTACTGTAGGAAGTCTGAATAAATGAAGAATGAGTATAAGTGAAAACCACTGCATTAACAAAACGCTGTAAAAAGGGGCCCTCCTGTGTTATGCTCTTTTATATTCTATTAATCTTAGGTTTTAAGTTGCCTGCATAACCATATATACAGTACAGTGGACCCCCGCTTTACGATCAGCTCCCAATGCGACCAATTATGTAAGTGTATGTATGTAAGTGCATTTGTACGTGTATGTTTGAGGGTCCGAAATGGACTAATCGAATTCACAATATTCCTTATGGGAACAAATTCATTCAGTAATGGCACCTGAACATACCTCTGGAATGAAATAATATCGTAAGGTGGGGGTCCACTGTACTGTTAAATGTTATCCAGTTTTGTAAAAACTATGCTTTTTTTTCATGTGGAAATAAAGTATTTATTTATGTATTCATTTATAATTCCTCTCATCATGAATCCCTCACTGGCATCCAGGAATCTTGTTTGAGATGTTTACCCTTCAAGGGTTTCTGGATGCTTCTGAAGGGCTCTTAATCTAAGGAATTGGAGCTGCCCTCCCCTTCTTTAGATCAGTATAATTGCCTTCTGTTTTGCAGGTGTTGTATGACCTCTGCAGATTTAGCAGTTCACCATAAATACAATGCCCAATGTATGTGTAGTAATATCAATACCATCATTTTAAATAGTGAATTGAGAAATATGAGAAATATTTGAAATTTACATTTAAATTTTCATAAGTTCAGTTAGATTAGATTAGATTTTGACACTGAAGTGGCTAGTTTATTGTGCATCCCATATCCGTCCTGTGGATTTTACTGCAAGATCGTATGGACACACAAAAGGCCTAGGAACTAGACCCCCAAAAGGGTTAACAGGGGTACATTTGGATTTTTATCTACAGTTCACTTACTTATTACAAGCAAATTTAGGAAATTTGTTTAATATATCTGGTATCTTATTTTCATTAATAAGATGTCTTGATATGTCACATAGGTTTTTATACTGTCTATCTCTATATTTCTCAATAAGTGGACAATTAAGCACATAGTTTTCAAGATATTGACCATAGGGCTGGCCACATACTTTGCATTTGGTTTGATCATCATCTGTGTGTCTGCCAAACTGCCAGAAGTACTTGTAACCAAGCCTAATTGTGGCCACTACAATATCAGTCACTCTGTTCACATTGTAAGTTGCTCCATAAACATACGTATCTACATTTGTGTTATAGTGGGTTATAGATCTACTCGAGTTTCATTATTTACTTCTCTCCTAACATTATTCCTAATGCTAGACATAGATAGGCCAAAGTTATTCTACATTCTCCTTCAGGGTACTTTTCTTTATTCTACATTCTCTCCAGGGTACTTTTCTTGGCTGTTGTACAGTATCTACTTTATCATGAAGGAGTAATTTAATTAGATTTAGATTTTGCCACCGAAGTGGCTAGTTTATTGTGCACCCCATATCCATCCTGTGGATGGTAGTGTGAGAGCATATGGATACACAAAAGGCCTAGGAACTAGGCCCCAAAGGGTTAACGGGAATACATATGGATTTATATCTACATATCTATAGTTCAATTATCTGTTACAAGCAAATTTAGGAAATTTTCTTAGTATATCTGGTACAGTATCTTATTTTCATTAATAAGATATCTTGACATGTCACATAGGTTATTATACTGTCTGTCTCTGTATTCCTCAATAAGTGGACAATTAAGCACCTAGTGTTCAAGACAGTGACCATATGCCTGATCACATAATTTACATTTAGTTTGATCATCATCTGTGTGTCTCCCAAACTGCCAGAATTACTTGTAACCAAGCCTAAGCCTGGCCACTACAACATCAGTCAGTCTGTTCACATTGCACGTTGCTCCATAAACATACTTATCTATGTTAATGTTATCATAGTGGATTATAGATCTACTCAGGCTTCTAACTGCATTCCTATAACAATCATTTTCATTATTTACTCCTCTCCTAATATTATTCCTAATGCTAGACACAGATATACCAAAGTTATATTCTATATTCTCCTGCTGGGTACTCTTCTTGGCTAACATATCAACTTTATCATGAAGGAGTAATCCAATGTGTGATAGGATCCATAGCAATTGTACATTAATTCCGTTGTCCCTGATTTTTGAGTATCTATACCTGGCTTCTCCAATGAGCATGTTTTTGGAGTCATTATATGAGTTAAGAGCATTCAGTGATGACAGAATCAGCAATGACGGTAGAGTCAAGCTCAGTGTCATAAGTTAGCTTTAGCGCCATAGTAATCTAATGTGTGATGGAATCCATAACTATTGTACATTAATTCCTTTTTCCATAGATTTTTGAGTATCCATATCTGGCTTCTCTAGTGAGAATGTTGTTAGTCATTATGTGAATCAAGAGCCTTCAGTGATGACTTAGAATCAGTGATAATTATAGAGTCAAGCTCAGTGTAACAAGTTAGCTTTAGCATCATTAGGATGGCAAACAATACCTCTTCAATTTAGCACCAAGGCAGGTGTTTCCTGGCAAAAGCTTTGACTTAGCTTTGGACTGTATACATATGTCTCAGTTTCCCATTTTTATTGAAAAAAATTGAGATTTTATTTTTAATTATTATTATTATTATTATTATTATTATTATTATTATTATTATTATTATTATTATTATTATTATATTGAATGGGTAAAATTATCAGTTTCCTACAGCATACACAAGATGAGAGAAAAAATTAGTTTAATTTTCCTAAATCAAGAGCTTTCACTAGCACAAAGGAAAGACATATGAAAGGTGATGAGGCACAGCACATGATGTGGTGGTGGGTTAGGTGAGTGATGACTGGTACATCATGTGGTGGGCCAGGTGAGTGGTGACTAGTACATCATGTGGTGGGTCAGGTGAGTGGTGACTGGTACATCATGTGGTGGGTCAGGTGAGTGGTGACTGGTACATCATGTGGTGGGTCAGGTGAGTGGTGACTGGTACATCATGTGGTGGGTCAGGTGAGTGGTGACTGGTACATCATGTGGTGGGTCAGGTGAGTAGTGACTGGTACATCATATGGTGGGTCAGGTGAGTGGTGACTGGTACATCATGTGGTGGGTCAGGTGAGTGGTGACTGGTACATCATGTGGTGGGTCAGGTGAGTGGTGACTGGTACATCATGTGGTGGGTCAGCTGAGTGGTGACTGGTACATGTGGTGGGTCAGGTGAGTGGTGACTGGTACATCATGTGGTGGGTCAGGTGAGTGGTGACTGGTACATCATGTGGTGGTGGGTCAGGTGAGTGTTGACTGGTACATCATGTGGTGGTGGGTCAGGTGAGTGGTGACTGGTACATCATGTGGTGGTGGGTCAGGTAAGTGGTGACTGGTACATCATGTGGTGGTGGGTCAGGTGAGTGGTGACTGGTACATCATGTGGTGGTGGGTCAGGTGAGTGGTGACTGGTACATCATGTGGTGGTGGGTCAGGCGAGTGGTGACTGGTACATCATGTGGTGGTGGGTCAGGCGAGTGGTGACTGGTACATCATGTGGTGGGTCAGCTGAGTGCTGACTGGTACATCATGTGGTAGGTCAGGTGAGTGGTGACTTGTACATCATGTGGTGGGTCAGGTGAGTGGTGTCTGGTACATCATGTGGTGAGTCAGGTGAGTGGTGACACGTACATCATGTGGTGGGTCAGGTGAGTGGTGATTGGTACATTATATGGTGGGTCAGGTGAGTGGTGACTGGTACATTATATGGTGGGTCAGGTGAGTGGTGACTGGTACATCATGTGGTGGGTCAGGTGAGTGGTGACGGGTACATCATATGGTGGTGGGTCAGGTGAGTGTTGACTGGTACATCATGTGGTGGTGGGTCAGGTGAGTGGTGACGGGTACATCATATGGTGGTGGGTCAGGTGAGTGGTGACTGGTACATCATGTGGTGGGTCAGGTGAGTGGTGACTGGTACATCATGTGGTGGGTCAGGTGAGTGGTAACTGGTACATTGCATGGTGGTGGGTCAGGTGAGTGATGACTGGTACATCATGTGGTGGGTAAGGTGAGTGGTGACTGGTACATCATGCGGTGGTACAGGTGAGTGGTGACTGGTACATCATGTGGTGGGTCAGGTGAGTGGTGACTGGTACATCATGTGGTGGGTCAGGTGAGTGTTGACTGGTACATCGCATGGTGGTGGGTCAGGTGAGTGGTGACTGGTACATCATGTGGTGGGTAAGGTGAGTGGTGACTGGTACATCATGTGGTGGTACAGGTGAGTGGTGACTGGTACATCATGTGGTGGGTCAGGTGAGTGGTGACTGGTACATCATGTGGTGGGTCAGGTGAGTGGTGACTGGTACATCATGTGGTGAGTCAGGTGAGTGGTGACTGGTACATTATGTGGTGGGTCAGGTGAGTGGTGACTGGTACATCATGTGGTGAGTCAGGTGAGTGGTGACTGGTACATGTGGTGGGTCAGGTGAGTGGTGACTGGTACATCATGTGGTGGGTCAGGTGAGTGGTGACTGGTACATCATGTGGTGGTGGGTCAGGTGAGTGTTGACTGGTACATCATGTGGTGGTGGGTCAGGTGAGTGGTGACTGGTACATCATGTGGTGGTGGGTCAGGTGAGTGGTGACTGGTACATCATGTGGTGGGTCAGGTGAGTGGTGACTGGTACATCATGTGGTGGGTCAGGTGAGTGGTGACAGGTACATCATATGGTGGTGGGTCAGGTGAGTGGTGACTGGTACATCATGTGATGGTGGGTCAGGCGAGTGGTGATTGGTACATCATGTGGTGGTGGGTCAGGTGAGTGGTGACTGGCACATCATGTGGTGGGTCAGGTGAGTGGTGACCGGTCCATCATGTGGTGGTGGGTCAGGTGAGTGGTGACTGGTACATCATGTGGTGGGTCAGGTGAGTGGTGACTGGTACATCATGTGGTAGGTCAGGTGAATGGTGACTGGTACATCATGTGGTGGGTCAGGTGAGTGGTGACTGGTACATTATGTGGTGGTGGGTCAGGTGAGTGGTGACTGGTACATCATGTGGCGGGTCAGGTGAATGGTGACTGGTACATCATGTGGTGGGTCAGGTGAGTGGTGACTGGTACATCATGTGGTAGGTCAGGTGAGTGGTGACTGGTACATCATGTGGTGGATCAGGTGAGTGGTGACTGGTACATCATGTGGTGGGTAAGGTGAGTGGTGACTGGTACATCATGTGGTGGGTCAGGTGAATGATGTCTGGTACATCATGTGGTGGGTCAGGTGAGTGGTGACTGGTACATCATGTGGTGGTGGGTCAGGTGAGTGGTGACTGGTATATCATGTGGTGGGTCAGGTGAGTGGTGACTGGTACATCATGAGGTGGGTCAGGTGAGTGGTGACAGGTACATCATATGGTGGTGGGTCAGGTGAGTGGTGACTGGTACATCATGTGATGGTGGGTCAGGCGAGTGGTGACTGGTACATCATGTGGTGGTGGGTCAGGTGAGTGGTGACTGGTACATCATGTGGTGGGTCAGGTGAGTGGTGACCGGTACGTCATGTGGTCGTGGGTCAGGTGAGTGGTGACTGGTACATCATGTGGTGGGTCAGGTGATTGGTGACTGGTACATCATGTGGTAGGTCAGGTGAATGGTGACTGGTACATCATGTGGTGGGTCAGGTGAGTGGTGACTGGTACATTATGTGGTGGTGGGTCAGGTGAGTGGTGACTGGTACATCATGTGGTGGGTCAGGTGAATGGTGACTGGTACATCATGTGGTGGGTCAGGTGAGTGGTGACTGGTACATCATGTGGTAGGTCAGGTGAGTGGTGACTGGTACATCATGTGGTGGTGGGTCAGGTGAATGGTGACTGGTACATCATGTGGTGGGTCAGCTGAGTGCTAACTGGTACATCATGTGGTAGGTCAGGTGAGTGGTGACTGGTACATCATGTGGTGGATCAGGTGAGTGGTGACTGGTACATCATGTGGTGGGTCAGATGAGTGGTGACTGGTACATCATGTGGTGGGTAAGGTGAGTTGTGACTGGTACATCATGTGGTGGGTCAGGTGAATGGTGTCTGGTACATCATGTGGTGGGTCAGGTGAGTGGTGCCTGGTACATCATGTGGTGGGTCACTTGAGTTGTGACTGGTACATCATGGGGTGGGTCAGGTGAGTGGTGACTGGTGCATCATGTGGTGGGTCAGGTGAGTGGTGTCTGGTACATCATGTGGTGGGTCAGGTGAGTGGTGACTGGTACATCATGTGGTGGATCAGGTGAGTGGTGACAGGTACATCATGTGGTGGGTCAGGTGAGTGGTGACTGGTACATCATGTGGTGGGTAAGGTGAGTGGTGACTGGTACATGTGGTGGGTCAGGTGAGTGGTGACTGGTACGTCATGTGGTGGGTCAGGTGAGTGGTGACTGGTACATCATGTGGTGGTGGGTCAGGTGAGTGTTGACTGGTACATCATGTGGTGGTGGGTCAGGTGAGTGGTGACTGGTACATCATGTGGTGGGTCAGGTGAGTGGTGACTGTTACATCATGTGGTGGGTCAGGTGAGTGGTGACTTACATGTGGTGGGTCAGGTGAGTGGTGACTGGTACATCATATGATGGTGGGTCAGGCGAGTGGTGACTGGTACATCATGTGGTGGGTCAGGTGAGTGGTGACTGGTACATCATGTGGTGGGTCAGCTGAGTGCTGACTGGTACATCATGTGGTAGGTCAGGTGAGTGGTGACTGGTACATCATGTGGTGGGTCAGGTGAGTGGTGTCTGGTACATCATGTGGTGGGTCAGGTGAGTGGTGACTGGTACATCATGTGGTGGGTCAGGTGAGTGGTGACTGGTACATCATGTGGTGGGTAAGGTGAGTGGTGACTGGTTCATCATGTGGTAGGTCACGTGAATGGTGTCTGGTACATCATGTGGTGGTGGGTCAGGTGAGTGTTGACTGGTACATCATGTGGTGGTGGGTCAGGTGAGTGGTGACTGGTACATCATGTGGTGGGTCAGGTGAGTGGTGGCTGGTACATTATATGGTGGGTCAGGTGAGTGGTGACTGGTACATTATATGGTGGGGTAGGTGAGTGGTGACTGGTACATCATGTGGTGGGTCAGGTGAGTGGTGACTGGTACATCATGTGGTGGTGGGTCAGGTGAGTGTTGACTGGTACATCATGTGGTGGTGGGTCAGGTGAGTGGTGACTGGTACATCATGTGGTGGTGGGTCAGGTGAGTGGTGACTGGTACATCATGTGGTGGTGGGTCAGGTGAGTGGTGACTGGTACATCATGTGGTGGGTCAGGTGAGTGGTGACTGGTACATCATGTTGTGAGTCAGGTGAGTGGTTACTGGTACATCATGTGGTGGGTCAGGTGAGTGGTGTCTGGTACATCATGTGGTGGGTAAGATAAGATAAGATAAGATTTCGTTCGGATTTTTAACCCCGGAGGGTTAGCCACCCAGGATAACCCAAGAAAGTCAGTGCGTCATCGAGGACTGTCTAACTTATTTCCATTGGGGTCCTTAATCTTGTCCCCCAGGATGCAACCCACACCAGTCGACTAACACTCAGGTACCTATTTGCTGCTAGATGAACAGGACAACAGGTGTAAGGAAACGTGTGGAAATGTTTCCACCCGCCGGGAATCGAACCCGGGCCCTCCGTGTGTGAAGCGGGAGCTTTAGCCACCGGGCTACCGGGCCACAAAGGTGAGTGGTGACTGGTTCATCATGTGGTGGGTCAGGTGAGTGGTGACTGGTACATCATGTGGTGAGTCAGGTAAGTGGTGACTGGTACATCATGTGGTGGGTCAGGTGAGTGGTGACTGGTACATCATGTGGTGGGTCAGGTGAGTGGTGACTGGTACATCATGTGGTGGGTCAGGTGAATGGGGTCTGGTACATCATGTGGTGAGTCAGGTGAGTGGTGACTGGTACATCATGTGGTGGGTCAGGTGAGTGGTGACTGGTACATCATGTGGTGGGTCAGGTGAGTGGTGACTGGTACATCATGTGGTGGGTCAGGTGAGTGGTGACTGGTACATCATGTGGTGGGTCAGGTGAGTGGTGACTGGTACATCATGTGGTGGGTCAGGTGAGTGGTGACTGGTACATCATGTGGTGGGTCAGGTGAGTGGTGACTGGTACATCATGTGGTGGGTCAGGTGAGTGGTGACTGGTACATCATGTGGTGGGTCAGGTGAGTGGTGACTGGTACATCATGTGGTGGGTCAGGTGAGTGGTGACTGGTACATCATGTGGTGGGTAAGGTGAGTGGTGACTGGTACATCATGTGGTGGGTCAGGTGAATGGGGTCTGGTACATCATGTGGTGAGTCAGGTGAGTGGTGACTGGTACATCATGTGGTGGGTCAGGTGAGTGGTGACTGGTACATCATGTGGTGGGTCAGGTGAGTGGTGACTGGTACATCATGTGGTGGGTCAGGTGAGTGGTGACTGGTACATCATGTGGTGGGTCAGGTGAGTGGTGACTGGTACATCATGTGGTGGGTAAGGTGAGTGGTGACTGGTACATCATGTGGTGGGTCAGGTGAATGGGGTCTGGTACATCATGTGGTGAGTCAGGTGAGTGGTGACTGGTACATCATGTGGTGGGTCAGGTGAGTGGTGACTGGTACATCATGTGGTGGGTCAGGTGAGTGGTGACTGGTACATCGCATGGTGGTGGGTCAGGTGAGTGGTGACTGGTACATCATGTGGTGGTGGGTCAGGCGAGTGGTGACTGGTACATCATGTGATGGGTCAGGTGAGTGGTGACTGGTACATCATGTGGTGGGTCAGCTGAGTGGTGACTGGTACATCATGTGGTGGGTCAGGCGAGTGGTGACCGGTACATCATGTGGTGGTGGGTCAGGTGAGTGGTGACTAGTACATCATGTGGTGGGTCAGGTGAGTGGTGACTGGTACATCATGTGGTAATGGGTCAGGTGAATGGTGACTGGTACATCATGTGGTTGGTCAGCTGAGCGCTGACTGGTACATCATGTGGTGGGTCAGGTGAGTGGTGACTGGTACATCATGTGGTGGATCAGGTGAGTGGTGACTGGTACATCATGTGGTGGGTCAGGTGAGTGGTGTCTGGTACATCATGTGGTGGGTCAGGTGAGTGGTGACTGGTACATCATATGGTGGTGGGTCGGGTGAGTGGTGACTGGTACATCATTTGGTGGGTCAGGCGAGTGGTGACTGGTACATCATGTGGTGGTGGGTCAGGCGAGTGGTGACTGGTACATCATGTGATGGGTGAGGTGAGTGGTGACTGGTACATCATATGGTGGTGGGTCGGGTGAGTTGTGACTGGTACATCATGTGGTAGGTCAGGTGAGTGGTGACTGGTACATCATGTGGTAATGGGTTAGGTGAATGGTGACTGGTACATCATGTGGTGGGTCAGCTGAGCACTGACTGGTACATCATGTGGTAGGTCAGGTGAGTGGTGACTGGTACATCATGTGGTGGATCAGGTGAGTGGTGACTGGTACATCATGTGGTGGGTCAGGTGAGTGGTGTCTGGTACATCATGTGGTGAGTCAGGTGAGTGGTGACTGGTACATCATGTGGTGGGTCAGGTGATTGGTGACTGGTACATCATGTGGTGGTGGGTCAGGCGAGTGGTGACTGGTACATCATGTGGTGGGTCAGGTGAGTGGTGACTGGTACATCATGTGGTGGGTCAGCTGAGTGCTGACTGGTACATCATGTGGTAGGTCAGGTGTGTGGTGACTGGTACATCATGCGGTAGGTCAGGTGAGTGGTGACTGGTACATCATGTGGTGGGTCAGGTGAGTGGTGTCTGGTACATCATGTGGTGACTCAGGTGAGTGGTGACTGGTACATCATGTGGTGGGTCAGGTGAGTGGTGACTGTTACATCATGTGGTGGGTCAGGTGAGTGGTAGCTGGTACATCATGTGGTGGGTAAGGTGAGTGGTGACTGGTTCATCATGTGGTGGGTCACGTGAATGGTGTCTGGTGCATCATGTGGTGGGTCAGGTGAGTGGTGACTGGTACATTATATGGTAGGTCAGGTAAGTGGTGACTCTTACATCATTTGGTGGGTCAGGCGACTGGTGACTGGTACATCATGTGGTGGGTAAGGTGAGTGGTGACTGGTACATCATGTGGTGGGTCAGGTGAATGGGGTCTGGTACATCATGTGGTGAGTCAGGTGAGTGGTGACTGGTACATCATGTGGTGGGTCAGGTGAGTGGTGACTGGTACATCATGTGGTGGGTCAGGTGAGTGGTGACTGGTACATCGCATGGTGGTGGGTCAGGTGAGTGGTGACTGGTACATCATGTGGTGGTGGGTCAGGCGAGTGGTGACTGGTACATCATGTGATGGGTCAGGTGAGTGGTGACTGGTACATCATGTGGTGGGTCAGCTGAGTGGTGACTGGTACATCATGTGGTGGGTCAGGCGAGTGGTGACCGGTACATCATGTGGTGGTGGGTCAGGTGAGTGGTGACTAGTACATCATGTGGTGGGTCAGGTGAGTGGTGACTGGTACATCATGTGGTAATGGGTCAGGTGAATGGTGACTGGTACATCATGTGGTTGGTCAGCTGAGCGCTGACTGGTACATCATGTGGTGGGTCAGGTGAGTGGTGACTGGTACATCATGTGGTGGATCAGGTGAGTGGTGACTGGTACATCATGTGGTGGGTCAGGTGAGTGGTGTCTGGTACATCATGTGGTGGGTCAGGTGAGTGGTGACTGGTACATCATATGGTGGTGGGTCGGGTGAGTGGTGACTGGTACATCATTTGGTGGGTCAGGCGAGTGGTGACTGGTACATCATGTGGTGGGTCAGGCGAGTGGTGACTGGTACATCATGTGATGGGTGAGGTGAGTGGTGACTGGTACATCATATGGTGGTGGGTCGGGTGAGTGGTGACTGGTACATCATGTGGTGGTGGGTCAGGCGAGTGGTGACTGGTACATCATGTGGTGGGTCAGGTGAGTGGTGACTGGTACATCATGTGGTGGGTCAGCTGAGCACTGACTGGTACATCATGTGGTAGGTCAGGTGAGTGGTGACTGGTACATCATGTGGTGGATCAGGTGAGTGGTGACTGGTACATCATGTGGTGGGTCAGGTGAGTGGTGTCTGGTACATCATGTGGTGAGTCAGGTGAGTGGTGACTGGTACATCATGTGGTGGGTCAGGTGATTGGTGACTGGTACATCATGTGGTGGTGGGTCAGGCGAGTGGTGACTGGTACATCATCTGGTGGGTCAGGTGAGTGGTGACTGGTACATCATGTGGTGGGTCAGCTGAGTGCTGACTGGTACATCATGTGGTAGGTCAGGTGTGTGGTGACTGGTACATCATGCGGTAGGTCAGGTGAGTGGTGACTGGTACATCATGTGGTGGGTCAGGTGAGTGGTGTCTGGTACATCATGTGGTGACTCAGGTGAGTGGTGACTGGTACATCATGTGGTGGGTCAGGTGAGTGGTGACTGTTACATCATGTGGTGGGTCAGGTGAGTGGTAGCTGGTACATCATGTGGTGGGTAAGGTGAGTGGTGACTGGTTCATCATGTGGTGGGTCACGTGAATGGTGTCTGGTGCATCATGTGGTGGGTCAGGTGAGTGGTGACTGGTACATTATATGGTAGGTCAGGTAAGTGGTGACTCTTACATCATTTGGTGGGTCAGGCGACTGGTGACTGGTACATCATGTGGTGGGTCAGGTGAGTGGTGACTGGTACATCATGTGGTGGGTCAGGTGAGTGGTGACTGGTACATCATATGGTGGTGGGTCAGGTGAGTGTTGACTGGTACATCATGTGGTGGTGGGTCAGGTGAGTGGTGACTGGTACATCATGTGGTGGTGGGTCAGGTGAGTGGTGACTGGTACATCACGTGTGGTGGGTCAGGTGAGTGGTGACTAGTACATCATGTGGTGGGTCAGGTGAGTGGTGACTGGTACATCGCATGATGGTGGGTCAGGTGAGTGGTGACTGGTACATCATGTGGTGGTGGGTCAGGTGAGTGGTGACTAGTACATCATGTGGTGGGTCAGGCGAGTGGTGACTGGTACATCATGTGGTGGGTCAGCTGAGTGGTGACTGGTACATCATGTGGTGGGTCAGGCGAGTGGTGACCGGTACATCATGTGGTGGTGGGTCAGGTGAGTGGTGACTAGTACATCATGTGGTGGGTCAGGTGAGTGGTGACTGGTACATCATGTGGTAATGGGTCAGGTGAATGGTGACTGGTACATCATGTGGTGGGTCAGCTGAGCGCTGACTGGTACATCATGTGGTAGGTCAGGTGAGTGGTGACTGGTACATCATGTGGTGGATCAGGTGAGTGGTGACTGGTACGTCATGTGGTGGGTCAGGTGAGTGGTGTCTGGTACATCATGTGGTGAGTCAGGTGAGTGGTGACTGGTACATCATGTGGTGGGTCAGGTGAGTGGTGACTGGTACATCATGTGCTGGGTCACGTGGTATGATGGAAAGGACCCCAATGGAAATAAGTCACTCTGTCTGACTTTTTTGGGTTATCCTAGGTTCTCTACACATATGGTGTTATGTATGATAATTCTATGTAACTGTATTGTGTATACCTGAATAAATTTACTTACTTACTTACTTACTTAGTCTGGTACATCATGTGGTGGGTCAGGTGAGTTGCGACTGATACATCATATGGTGGGTAAGGTGAGTGGTAACTGGTAAGCACTGGCTAGCTTCACTGTGTGTAGTCTCCTGCTCTCAAGGCCACTTTGGGGCTTCTTATCCCAAATTTTTTATCTGATCATCCCTTCCTTGGATCGAACCTAATTATCTATCCTTCCTTAGGCGCTGTATATAACCCCTACAGGTTTAATACTTCCCAATGAATAAAATAATGTGTTTCGTTGCTACTTCCTACAGGCTGGGTATGGTGGCACTACCACATAAAGGAAGGGTATGATGACACTACCACTCATATCATGGGTATGGTGGCACTACCACATAAAGGAAGGGTATGATGACACTACCACTCATATCATGGGTATGGTGGCACTACCACATAAAGGATGGGTATGGTGGCACTACCACTCATAGCATGGGTATGGTGGCACTACCACATAAAGGATGGGTATGGTGGCACTACCACTCATAGCATGGGTATGGTGGCACTACCACATAAAGGATGGGTATGGTGGCACTACCACATACAGGATGGGTATGGTGGCACTACCACATAAAGGAAGGGTATGATGGCACTACCACTCATAGCATGGGTATGGTGGCACTACCACATAAAGGAAGGGTATGATGACACTAATAGCATGGGTATGGTGGCACTACCACATAAAGGATGGGTATGGACACTACCACTCATAGTATGGTTGCACTACCACATAAAGGAAGGGTATGATGACACTACCACTCATAGCATGGGTATGGTGGCACTACCACATAAAGGAAGGGTATGATGACACTACCACTCATAGCATGGGTATGGTGGCACTACCACATAAAGGATGGGTATGATGACACTACCACTCATAGCATGGGTATGGTGGCACTACCACATAAAGGAAGGGTATGATGACACTACCACTCATAGCATGGGTATGGTGGCACTACCACATAAAGGAAGGGTATGATGACACTACCACTCATAGCATGGGTATGGTGGCACTACCACATAAAGGATGGGTATGATGACACTACCACTCACAGGATGGGTATGGTGACACTACCATACAAAAGATGGGTATGGTGACAGTACCACCCACAGGATGGATATGAAAACTACCATACAAAGGATGGGTATGGTGACATTACCACACGCAGAATGGGTATTAGTAATCCTCATAGATTAATTTTAAGTATTAAAGCACCTTTGATAGTGTACAGTTGACATGCAGCGTTAATAATCATCGTGTAGCAGATAAGCTCTAAACCTAGAGTTTACCTGGAGAGAGTTCCGGGGGTCAACGCCCCCGCGGCCCGGTCTGAGACCAGGCCTCCTGGTGGATCAGAGCCTGATCAACCAGGCTGTTGCTGCTGGCTGCACGCAAACTAACATACGAGCCACAGCCCGGCTGATCCGGAACTGACTTTAGGTGCTTGTCCAGTGCCAGCTTGAAGACTGCCAGGGGTCTGTTGGTAATCCCCCTTATGTGTGCTGGGAGGCAGTTGAACAGTCTCGGGCCCCTGACACTTGTTGTATGGTCTCTTAACGTGCTAGTGACACCCCTGCTTTTCATTGGGGGGATGGTGCATCGTCTGCCAAGTCTTTTGCTTTCGTAGTGGGTGATTTTCGTGTGCAAGTTCGGTACTAGTCCCTCTAGGATTTTCCAGGTGTATATAATCATGTATCTCTCCCTCCTGCGTTCCAGGGAATACAGGTTTAGGAACCTCAAGCGCTCCCAATAATTGAGGTGTTTTATCTCCGTTATGCGCGCCGTGAAAGTTCTCTGTACATTTTCTAGGTCGGCAATTTCACCTGCCTTGAAAGGTGCTGTTAGTGTGCAGCAATATTCCAGCCTAGATAGAACAAGTGACCTGAAGAGTGTCATCATGGGCTTGGCCTCCCTAGTTTTGAAGGTTCTCATTATCCATCCTGTCATTTTTCTAGCAGATGCGATTGATACAATGTTATGGTCCTTGAAGGTGAGATCCTCCGACATGATCACTCCCAGGTCTTTGACGTTGGTGTTTCGCTCTATTTTGTGGCCAGAATTTGTTTTGTACTCTGATGAAGATTTAATTTCCTCATGTTTACCATATCTGAGTAATTGAAATTTCTCATCGTTGAACTTCATATTGTTTTCTGCAGCCCACTGAAAGATTTGGTTGATGTCTGCCTGGAGCTTTGCAGTGTCTGCAATGGAAGACACTGTCATGCAGATTCGGGTGTCATCTGCAAAGGAAGACACGGTGCTGTGGCTGACATCCTTGTCTATGTCGGATATAAGGATGAGGAACAAGATGGGAGCGAGTACTGTGCCTTGTGGAACAGAGCTTTTCACCGTAGCTGCCTCGGACTTTACCCTGTTGACGACTACTCTCTGTGTTCTGTTAGTGAGGAAATTATAGATCCATCGACCGACTTTTCCTGTTATTCCTTTAGCACGCATTTTGTGCGCTATTACGCCATGGTCACACTTGTCGAAGGCTTTTGCAAAGTCTGTATATATTACATCTGCATTCTTTTTGTCTTCTAGTGCATTTAGGACCTTGTCGTAGTGGTCCAATAGTTGAGACAGACAGGAGCAACCTGTTCTAAACCCATGTTGCCCTGGGTTGTGTAACTGATGGGTTTCTAGATGCGTGGTGATCTTGCTTCTTAGGACCCTTTCAAAGATTTTTATGATATGGGATGTTAGTGCTATTGGTCTGTAGTTCTTTGCTGTTGCTTTACTGCCCCCTTTGTGGAGTGGGGCTATGTCTGTTGTTTTTAGTAACTGTGGGACGACCCCCGTGTCCATGCTCCCTCTCCATAGGATGGAAAAGGCTCGTGATAGGGGCTTCTTGCAGTTCTTGATGAACACAGAGTTCCATGAGTCTGGCCCTGGGGCAGAGTGCATGGGCATGTCATTTATCGCCTGTTCGAAGTCATTTGGCGTCAGGATAACATCGGATAGGCTTGTGTTAATCAAATTTTGTGGCTCTCTCATAAAAAATTCATTTTGATCTTCGACTCTCAGTCTGGTTAGCGGCTTGCTAAAAACTGAGTCATATTGGGACTTGAGTAGCTCACTCATTTCCTTGTTGTCATCTGTGTAGGACCCATCTTGTTTAAGTAGGGGCCCAATACTGGACGTTGTTCTCGATTTTGATTTGGCATAGGAGAAGAAATACTTTGGGTTTCTTTCGATTTCATTTATGGCTTTTAGTTCTTCCCGCGATTCCTGACTCCTAAAGGATTCTTTTAGCTTAAGTTCGATGCTTGCTATTTCTCTGACCAGTGTCTCCCTACGCATTTCAGATATATTGACCTCTTTTAGCCGCTCTGTTATTCTTTTCCGTCGCCTGTAAAGGGAGCGCCTGTCTCTTTCTGTTTTACATCTACTCCTCCTTTTTCTTAGAGGAATAAGCCTTGTGCATACATCGAGTGCTACCGAGTTAATCTGTTCTAGGCATAAGTTGGGGTCTGTGTTGCTTAGTATATCTTCCCAGCTTATATCGGTTAGGACTTGGTTTACTTGGTCCCACTTTATGTTTTTGTTATTGAAGTTGAATTTGGTGAAAGCTCCCTCGTGACTAATCTCATTATGTCGGTCTGGGGCTCCGCGCATACATGACTGAACCTCAATTATGTTGTGATCTGAGTATATTGTTTTTGATATGGTGGTATTTCTTATCAGATCATCATTGTTAGTGAAGATGAGGTCTAGTGTATTCTCCAGTCTAGTAGGCTCTATTATTTGCTGGTTTAAATTGAATTTTGTGCAGAGATTTAAAAGCTCGCGTTAGTGTGAGTTTTCATCAGAGCTGCCTCCTGGTGTTATTACTGCAACAATATTATTTGCTATATTCCTCCATTTTAGGTGCCTTAAGTTGAAATCCCCCAGGAGCAAGATGTTGGGTGCAGGAGCTGGAAGGTTTTCCAGACAGTGGTCAATTTTTAACAGCTGTTCCTGGAACTGCTGGGATGTTGCATCCGGAGGCTTGTAGACTATCACAATGACTAGGTTTTGGTTCTCGACCTTTACTGCTAAAACTTCCACTACATCATTTGAGGCATTTAGCAGTTCTGTGCAAACAAGTGACTCTGCAATGTACAGGCCAACCCCCCCCTTTTGCCTGTTCACTCTGTCACATCTGTATAGGTTGTAACCTGGGATCCATATTTCGTTGTCCAAGTGATCCTTTATGTGGGTCTCAGTGAAAGCCGCGAACATTGCCTTTGCCTCTGCAAGCAGTCCACGGATGAAAGGTATTTTGTTGTTTGTTGCTGGCTTTAGACCCTGTATATTTGCAAAGAAGAATGTTATCGGACTGGTGGTATTGTTGGTACTGGGGGGGGATTTTTTTTCCGGCATTAGTATCTGTATCTGTTGGTTTGGAGTGGAGGCCATCGACTGTGGTTCCACTCCAGGAATGACTGGATTTGGTGTACGATTTCTGCCATTTCCTGCCAGTTTTTTTTCCTTCCTGGCACTAAAAAACCTCTCCCTCTTGAGTGGCTGTGGCTACCCAGGTTTTCCCATGGCCTGGATGTTTTGTATCTTTTTGTCCCCTTTAGATGGTATGCCTGGCAATTTAAGTTATAGCACAGTCTTTCCTGTACTGAAGAGGTACACAGTTCAGGGTGAAAAAGCTTACAGGAAGGGAGTTTGCATTTTCCTGTTGTCATATGGGCATGGCATTTCCTAGGGTGGTCATAGTTGCACGTCCCATCTGTTTTTCCAGATTTCCCATGCCAGCAGATACCGAGTGCATAGTATGTGCACAGGCTTGGTTTCCGTTTGCCTTGGGTTTCTGTGACTGTATTCCCTGTTGGTGCATGTTTCCCTGTCTTACTTCTATCCTCCCTAGCACCAACAATGGAGCTCCCACCATTTGTTTTTGCTAATATATCCTCACTATTGCTAGTGGAGTCCTCTTGTTTGCTATTTCCTGCGGTATTTCTAGTTTGCAATATTGGTTTTATCTTATCTTTGACTACACTTGTTTCCCTACTATGGCTCCTGTCCCCTATGAGGT
Source organism: Cherax quadricarinatus (assembly GCF_038502225.1). Classification (NCBI taxonomy): domain Eukaryota; kingdom Metazoa; phylum Arthropoda; class Malacostraca; order Decapoda; family Parastacidae; genus Cherax; species Cherax quadricarinatus. Next base: position 5,879,411 of record NC_091358.1, read on the forward strand.
CATTCATATGTATTCCTTCCTGCGTATAATTCCCGACTACCTGGACAAAATCTCCAGCTTCACCATTACTGTCTCCCAGGACAGCATCTCCAGCTTCCCCATTACTGTCTCCCAGGACAGCATCTCCAGCTTCACCATTACTGTCTCCCAGGACAGCACCTGCAGCTTCACCATTACTGTCTCCCAGGACAGCACCTCCAGCTTCCCCATTACTGTCTCCCAGGACAGCACTATCAGCCCCCCATTTACTGACTACCAGGACATCATCTCCAGCCTTACAGTTTCTGACTACATGGCCAGTATCAAGGGCAGTACCATTCAGCCCGGACTTTTTATGTTCCCATCTGTTGTAGAAAGCTTCCAGGTTTTCTATGAAAGCAGCTTTGATGTTGACCTCTTTTAATACCCTTGTGATTTTAGTCCACAGATTTATCTCATTTGGGCATACCCAAAAACACTTCCCTGTTTTAATACTGCTTGTAGCTAGTTCTTGGATATCTGCACAAGGGGCGTGACACCAATTTCCACAGAAATGACAATTTATGCATGTGGAAGCCCGTTTGTTTGACTGAGCACAGACTACACACAGCTTCATAATGATTTGAATGGTTGATTTACTGCAATTCTACTAGCAACCTCTTGAATATTCTATTAATAACCTGCTAGGTGGTGCACAACGAAACCGTTTGAAACCAGTCCAGGGTTCGGACCAGTCAAGGGTTCGGACCAGTCAAGGGTTCGGACCAGTCAAGGGTTCGGACCAGTCTATCTGATCTGATCAGTGGGTCACTTATTTAAACCATACTGGTCGGTGATTTGAGCTAACACATGAAGGATCTACTGGGAATTATCTACCCGAGTAATATGTGATTTGATTGATACAAAAGTATAACTTGCGTGTTGAAGAGCCGGTGACTGCTGGCACTCCTACAATGACGAACGGTCGAGCCTCCACCTTTGTTTATCAATCGCTGTATCTAGCTTCTCTATTTTTTTTTTCCGTCTCCACCACAATAAATGCTATATTATCACTATAGTTGACTGGTGCAAATTTTGGAGGAAGGGCGCTTTTTCTGTAGTAATAATTGCTTCTCGTTGTGTATATTGCGACCGCTGGTAACTACAGGTTATATGAAATTCACAGTAACGTCTGGTATTTCAAGAAAAAGAAACTAATGAAAGTCACTCCACTCCACTAAGTACCATTATAATACTGGTTAGTTGCTACTACAACACTGTATTCTGCTATTCACTGGTATCACTAGATTATATGCGAGTACACTAGCAGGCCAGGAAGATTATTAAAAACAGCTGACCTGTGGTAAGTTTCTGGCGACTTCTGGCACCTGCCTCTATAGGCTTATCACTTCATTTACAAATTCACCTGTTTTCAAATGACACTTTAGCCTTTATCATCAATATACTAGGGAGCCACTGTAGTATACACTATACACTATGTATACTCAATGCTTTCAGGGAGACTTTCTTTCCTCTGACACAAAGTTCAATATTATTATTTTTCCACACAGGACAGGCCTATGATTCCCCTCTGGCAGTAAACTCTGCTAGGTAGTGCACACAATTCTCCTTTTTTTACTCAGTATATAATGTTTTCCGCCCAAGATTGGTTCCAGGCGCTAGAGGGATGTATCGTATAGGATTGATGACACAAATTAAAGTTCTAGCACGTAAGAGCGACCGTGAAAACACCAGAAAACCGGGAGCACACTGATGAACACTTGGACCCGCAGGGAGGTCAGGGGCACCGGGTAAGAGGCAGTCAAGACTAGCTCTAGAGTAGTGGAGGGAGAGATGGTGGGCTGTGCACACCCACCATCACACTACACTTCTGACACATGTGTATCACGGTGGGCACGGGGCCATAAGGGCCATGAGGGTTCTTATGTGGGTAGAGAGGGGCCTCAATACCACCTCCGGCCGCCAGGCTCTGAACAAAAGCACAAAAGATCACTAGGGGGTCATCCTGGGTAGGGCACTGGAGAGCGTTAGATACAAGGGTCCTTCTCCACCGACAAATATATCTGCTGAAAAATGAAGATGCATATTTTAACTAAAGTGTAGACTGTTGTCAACTAATATTTTGTAGGCGACAGTATTTTTTTATGTGTTGATGTGAAACATTGACTATCTCACTCAGCTTTAATGCTGGCTGCTTTAGGTCCAACCCCTCAAGGAAGGTTCCTTGATGGTGAGGGGTTCTTGATTTAGGGAATTGGATCTGTGCTCCAGTTCCCCGAATTAAGCCTGAATGCCTTCCACATCCCCCCCAGGCGCTGTATAATCCTCCGGGTTTAGCGCTTCCCCCTTGATTATAATAATAATTTAGGTCCAACGCTTAGCTTGGCTGGGCACCAGAGTATTGTCCAGTCTGGTATGGTGTGTATAGTAATTTAAAACTTATACTGTATTCACTTGTTGGTAGCTGCAGGGGTTGACAGGCAGCTTCAGCCTCTCATCTGCTTTAAGGTTAGGTTAGGTAAGGTTCGTCAGGAAACGGGACAGGTGTTTTCTGATGCGGGTCTTAGCTGATGACCTGCTGTTGGAACTTTTGGTCATCTGATCGAGGCCTTCCGCTAGCTTACTGGTCCACCCCTTTAAATATTATGGTCATTGTTATAACCATTTAGTGAGCATCTGCTTTAAGTTTACTTAGGCACAGGTACACAGTTATGATACATAGTGTAAATTACCTAGGATAACCCAATAAAGTCAAAGTAACATTATTTCCATTGGGGTAGTTCTCAACAGGTATCATTTATCCACCACAACAATATTTCATGCTGGTAAAGTACTTTTGGTCCAAAGAATTGGCATAACACTTGCTTGTATTTCAGAACAATTGATTACTTCCCATTTTCCAGGCGCTGTGCTGTCCTTACAGGTTCATTTCTTACAAATCGTTATAATAGAAATAATTACCCCTCACTGCTCCCAGTGCAGAACCTCAAGAGACCCAGGAGCTAGTGGTCAACCGTGCTTAATAGTGGCAGTTCTTTCGTGGAAGAAGGGGTAAGAGATGAGAGTGGCGCCTGTAACTTATTAGTAATTATCTGAAGCATCCTGTTATTAGGTAAGTTTATTCATGTATGAGTACACATTGATATAGTTACATAAATGATCATACATAGCAGCATTTGTGTATATTACGTAGGATAACCAAAAAAAGTCAAAGTGACTTTTGGGGTCCTTGATTTATTTCCATTTGTGTCCTTGATTTCCATTGGGTCCTTGATTTATTTCCATTGGGTCCTTGATTTATTTCCATTGGTGTCCTTGATTTAGTTCTATTGGAATCCTTGATTGATTTTCATAGGTGTTATTGATTTCCATCGGTGTCCTTGATTTATTTCCATCGGGGTCCTTGATTTATTTCCATCGGGGTCCTTGATTTATTTTCATCGGGGTCCTTGATTTATTTCCATCGGGGTCCTTGACTTATTTCCACTAGAGTCCTTGACTTATTTCCATTGGGGCCCTTGACTTATTTCTTGGGATTCTTAAGTGGGATGGTAAACTTCCCCAGCTATTGTGCCTCTCTTTTTCTAGATCTTCTGTGGATTAGGCCGAGTGCTGTTACAACAATGCCTCGCCATCTTTTCAGTACCAGAAAGTTAGGGAGACAGGGACAGCTAGTGGTTTTCCCAAGGTCTGGAGGCAAAATTTCTCGCTTCAGACGGTGAGTGTTCGGGTTGCATTCCCGGCGAAGATAAGATTTCGTTCGGATTTTTAACCCTGGAGGGTTAGCCACCCAGGATAACCCAAGAAAGTCAGTGCGTCATCGAGGACTGTCTAACTTTCCATTGGGGTCCTTAATCTTGTCCCCCAGGATGCGACCCACACCAGTCGACTAACACCCAGGTACCTATTTGCTGCTAGGTGAACAGGACAATAGGTGTAAGGAAACGTGTCGAAATGCTTCCATCCGCCGGGAATCGAACCTGGGCCCTCCGTGTGTGAAGCGGGAGCTTTAGCCACCAGGCCACCGGGCCACTAGTGGAAACATCGGAACTGTTTCCTTACACTGGTTGTCCATGTTCACCCATCAGTAAAATGAGTACCTGGGTGTTAGTGGACTGGTGTGGGTGGCATCCTGGGACAAAGCTGACCTAATTAGAAGGAAATGCTCAGCATAACAAGCGGCTTTCTATATAGTAGTATGTCATTGATGTCAGCTATGGTCTGTATACCTTGTACATGTACTGGTAGTAAATAAAGATATTAATATTATTATTATGAAGCTCTCAGGCAACGAGTGATCCTTTTCCTTGTACCTGTAAATTTATTTAGGTATTGGTTCATAGAAGTACAGGTTATGTTAAGTAAGGTTCGTCAGGAAACAGGGCAAGTGTTTCCTGACGCGGGTCTTAGTCAGATGATGATCCGCCGTTGGAGAGTTTGGTCATCTGGCCGAGTCCTTCCACTGGCTTACTGTTCCACCCCTTTAAAAATTATGGTCAGTTATAACTATTTAGTTAGTGATACGTACAGTTATCATACCTAGTAATATATGTGTAAATTACCTAGGATAAGATAAGATTTGTTCGGATTTTCAACCCGGAGGGTTAGCCACCCAGGTTAGCCCAAGAAAGTCAAGTGTTTCATCGAGGACTATCTGTCTTATTTCGATTAGGGTCCTTTAATCTTGCTCCCCCCCCAAATGCTACCCACTCCAGTCGACTAACACCCAGGTGAACAGGGTGTCGGGGGTCGAGCCACGTGCGAGGCCAGAGTGTCGCCAAGTAAACCACGGGACAAAAGTAACTTATTTCCACACAATTTCCTAAGGCAGATTCCCATGTTACATTTGATGGGGAACTTCAACAAGTTGTACATAATTAGTGGTGCTTGATGGATAATGGTTAAAGTTGTACAGAGCAACCACTGAAGAGCCTACATCACAGTTGGGGTGGGGAGAGTGTACCATACTACACTTTTATTAGTCTGATAAGATAAGATAAGATTTCGTTCGGATTTTTAACCCCGGAGGGTTAGCCACCCAGGATAACCCAAGAAAGAACATAAGAACATAAGAACATAAGAACGAAGGAACACTGGAGAAGGCCTACTGGCCCATGCGAGGCAGGTCCAAGTCTCCTACCGGCTTAAGCCAATGCACCCAACCTAGTCAGGTCAGGTCACATTGACTTAAGGGAGGAACACGGCAACCGACCTGTTAGCACAAGCTATCAGGTCTAACTCACACCCACCCACATCTACTCATGTATTTATCCAACCTATTTTTAAAGCTACACAACGTTCTGGCCTCTATAACGGTACTTGGGAGTTTGTTCCACTCATCCACAACTCTATTACCAAACCAGTACTTTCCTATATCCTTCCTGAATCTGAATTTTTCCAACTTAAAACCATTGCTGCGAGTCCTGTCTAGGCTAGATATTTTCAGCACACTATTTACATCCCCTTTATTTATTCCTGTCTTCCATTTATACACCTCAATCATATCCCCCCTAATTCTACGTCTTTCTAGAGAGTGCAGTTTCAGGGCCCTTAGTCTATCCTCATAGGGAAGGTTTCTGATACATGGGATCATCTTTGTCATCCTCCTTTGTACATTTTCCAGAGAATTTATATCCATTCTGTAATACGGTGACCAAAACTGTGCAGCATAATCTAAATGAGGCCTAACCAAGGATGTATAGAGTTGAAGAACAACCTGAGGACTCCTATTATTTATGCTTCTTGATATGAAGCCAAGGATTCTATTAGCTTTATTGCGAACACTTATGCACTGTTGTCTTGGTTTCAGATTACTGCTAACCAGAACTCCTAAATCTTTTTCGCAATCCGTAATATTAAGATCTACATTATTTAGTTTATATGTGGCATGGTTATTGTCCTGTCCAACATTTAGAACTTTGCATTTGTCTATATTAAACTGCATCTGCCACTTCTCCGACCACTGCATCAGTCTATTCAAATCTTCCTGGAGTGCTCGAATGTCCTCGTCAGAATGAATTCGACGGCCTATTTTGGTGTCATCGGCAAACTTGCCGATGTCGCTCTTTATGCCCTCATCTATGTCGTTTATGTAGATTGTGAACAGCAGGGGGCCCAACACTGACCCCTGTGGAACACCGCTCGTGACGCTTCCCCACTCTGATTTCTCCCCATTTATGCAAACTCTCTGCTGCCTATTTGTCAACCATGCCTCTATCCAGGAAAAAATTTCTCCTCCTATTCCATGTGCTTTAATTTTCCTCAATAGTCTCTGATGTGGGACCCTGTCAAAAGCCTTACTGAAGTCCATATACACAATATCATATTCATTACCATGATCTACCTCCTCAAATACCTTAGTGAAAAAAGTTAATAAATTCGTAAGGCAGGAACGCCCCTTTGTAAAACCATGCTGAGATTCGTTGATTAATTTATGCTTTTCAAGGTGGCTACGAACTGCCTCGGCAATTATTGATTCCATAAATTTTCCCACTATGGAGGTTAGGCTTATTGGTCTATAGTTCGAAGCTAAGGACCTGTCACCTGTTTTGAAAATAGGTATCACATTTGCCATTTTCCACTTATCTGGCACCATGCCAGTTTGTAGTGATATGTTGAAAAGATTAGCCAACGGTGTGCTAAGCTCCTCTTTACATTCCTTTAGAACCCTTGCATACAGTTCATCAGGGCCTGGGGATTTGTTAGGTTTTAATTTATCTATTTGCCTAAGGACCATGTCACTTGTGACCCTAATAGTGCACAGTTTATTATCGTCCTGTTCTACATAATTTATCATTACTGGAATATCGCTGGTATCCTCCTGTGTAAAAACTGAGAGGAAGTATGTGTTAAAAATTCTACACATTTCCTTATCACTGTCAGTGAGCTGACCCGAGGAACTTTTGAGTGGGCCTATCTTGTCCCTGATCTTACTTCTGTATACCTGAAAGAATCCTTTTGGGTTAGTCTTCGATTCTCTTGCAACTTTAACCTCATAATCTCTTTTTGCTTTTCTAATTCCCTTTTTTATTTCTCTCTTTAACTGAATATATCGATTTCTTAATTGCCCCTCTCCTCTTTTGATTTGCCTATATATGCCTCTCTTTTGACCAATCAGATATTTTAATCTATTGTTCATCCATTTAGGATCATTTTTGTTTGATCTGATTTCCCTATTTGGAACATAATTTGACTGAGCAGCTAGAACTATGCCCTGGAAAGCATCATATCGGCAACCATCACCACCTACCTGACCCTTAGTCAGGTCATTCCAGTTCAGCCCACCTAAGTAATTTTTCAGTCCTATGAAATCAGCCAAGCGAAAGTCAGGGACGGAGACTTGATTGCCATTATTAGGGGAATTCCATGATATGTTAAAACTGAGTGATTTGTGATCACTCTCCCCAAGCTCATCATTAACCTCAAGATTATTAATTAGTGTTTCCCTACTGGCAAGAACCAAGTCAAGGAGGTTATTTCCCCTAGTTGGCTCTGTCACAAACTGTTTTAAAAAACAATCCTGGATCGTATCAAGAAAGTCACCCGACTCTAAATTTCCTGTCAAATTGCTCCAGTCAATCTGTCTATAGTTGAAATCTCCCATTAGCACAACATTTTCGTATGTAGATGCCTTACGAATTTCGTCCCATAGAAGTTTACTGCACTCCCTATCAAGATTTGGGGCCCTGTAAATCACACCCAAAATTAGTTTTTCTCGGCCCTCGAGAAGCTGTAACCAAACAGATTCAGTGGCTGACGCTTCTAATTTAATATCTTGTCTAACACAACAATTTAAATTGTCTCTGACATACATCGCTACTCCACCACCTTTCCTGTTGACCCTGTCAGTGTGGACTAATTTATAGCCTTGTATGTGACATTCAGAGGGCATCTCTCTATCTTTCAGATTGAGCCAGGTCTCTGTTATAGCAATAATATCTATGTTTCCTGCACTTGCAATTAATCTTAGCTCATCTATCTTATTTCTAACACTCCTGCTATTAGTATAGTAAACCTTAAGGGAGCTAGTCCCTTGCTGCCCTCTGCTGTCCCCCTTTGTTTGCTGACCTGTTCTATTGTCTTTATTTATAACTTCATGCTGAATGCCTTTTATACATTTACTGTTTCCAACCCTAGTGTTGCAACCTGCTTGTTTCCCACACACACCCATACCTCTATCTTCCATCAGTTTAAAATCATAGGCATTTCACCAATGGCCTTCTCAATCGAGTCTGCAAGTGCTACCACCCCTGCCCCAGAGAGATGTACCCCATCCCTTGCATACATATCATGTTTGCCATAAAAGTTGTTCCAGTTGTCAATGAATGGAATTGCAAGTTCCTTGCAGTATCTGTCTAGCCAGCAATTTACACCAATTGCCCTAGACAACCATTCATTTCCTACTCCCCTTCTAGGCAAGATGCTACATATGATTGGGATCCCTCCCTTAGACTTAATGAAATCTATAGCTGACCTGTACTTATCTAGCAGCTCTTCTCTCCTACCCTTCCCAATATCATTTCCACCAGCACTGAGACAGATAATGGGCTTGTTCCCATTGCCTGACATGATATTATCCAGCCTGTTGACAATGTCCCCAACACCAGCTCCAGGGAAGCACACTCTATCTCTCATCTTCTTATTCCTATTACAAAAAGCACGGTCAACATATCTTACCTGAGAGTCACCAACCACAAGAATGCGCTTACCTTCATTAGCAGGGGCAGTAGTACCCTTACCTTCACTGGCCACTGAAGTACATTCATCCTGGAGAACAGAGAAGCGATTTCCTACCTTCAGATCTTCACTCTTAACTTTCCTTACTCTGATGCGCCTCCCATTACTGTGAACAACTCGCCACTTGTAGCAGGTGCTGGGCTGCACCTCACTGCTGGTAGCCGTTGCTACCTCCCCACTTACAGCCTCCTCACAGTGAGAGACAGACTGCACCTCACTGCTAGAAGCCTCATTCCCCACATCTCCAACCAGTCAGTGCGTCATCGAGGACTAACTTATTTCCATTGGGGTCCTTAATCTTGTCCCCCAGGATGCGACCCACACCAGTCGACTAACACCCAGGTACCTATTTGCTGCTAGGTGAACAGGACAACAGGTGTAAGGAAACGTGTCGAAATGTTTCCACCCGCCGGGAATCGAACCCGGGCCCTCCGTGTGTGAAGCGGGAGCTTTAGCCACCAGGCTGACTCAATCTGCAAGATTCATTAATAGTTAACACTAAGATTCAAATCGAAAAGCTATTTGAAAAACTCCTGCAGTGGTAGTGACCGAATTCTGAATTCATAAAAGCAATGTATTACCCATATAAAACGTTGAACAAATGTGAAAATACGGTCCTGAGCTGCCTGGCTGAAGTAAGATATACCAGCATTGTAATTTTGAAGTCTATCAGGAAGTATTTTTCACTTATTGCAGGGAGACAGATATTCAAACTTGTTAAATATACTTTGCAAATAGGGACTTACACAAGTCAATAACAAAACAACCATTCTTTGAGGTAAATACACCAGTTCCGAAAGTTTGAAGCCAGTCAGAATAGCCATTTTCTGGTTATCGCACAGGAACCTATCATTTATTATTTGTTAATAATATTACTAAATTGACGATCTTGAAGTTACACAGCTGGAAACTGTTCTTAATTTTCCTCTTTGTTACTTGGTTAAGAGAAAAAAAATATAAATAAGATTAGAAAGTTGGTAGTTAAACAACCCAGTTGAGTCAATCTGAACCTTCCTCCGTGTACAATACACTAATTTGGAAAGTTTGAAGCCGATCAGAAGAGGCGTTCTCGAGTTACAGTCTGAAAGGAAAAAGAAAAAAAGAATTCCTATTACCCCTAAAGGTAGCGCTGTATAGCCCTTGTGGCTTAGCGCTTCTTTTTGATTATAATAATAACCCCTAAAGGTATCCTGTTTTAAGGATCCCTAATTCCGATGGCCGTTATACGCATCCCCTTTCTGGGACACCTAAAATCCGACAAAATAATCCCATTTTTGGGATACTTACTATTAAAAGTTTAATATAAATTTAAAACGGAGATAAAAAAAATAAGTAAATTTAGCATAGATAAATCATAATTATTTAAATATATAATTAAACTGACCTGTTTAATCAAGCCATATAACAGGTCAGCTGATTACTGTGAAGAAAACTACAAGACTTACGCAATAATTAACATAAAATCAAGTCCTTAACTACAGAATTACTTAAACACACACAATTATACATATACAATTCCCAAATATAGCTGAAATAACTTTAAATAATGAAAAATGAATATCAGAAATAAATAACGGGTTAATACCTCAATATAGAGTGTAACAAAGAGAAAGAGAATATAGTTTCTAGTGTGAATATAATTTTTTTTGTAGTGAGGAAGATTTTAGCCGCAGTTGCCTGAGTCTCCCCGGCACCGCCATCTTACCGTGAGTGTCTCTCTTATTACTCTATTTTACTCTTTATTTCTTGATTTTGAGTTGATCTTGGGGGTCCTGGAGACACTTGAGGGCACCACGGAGGTTGTAATAACCATTATGAAGCTCCAAGACCCTGGAGAGATGTGCATTTTGTTAAAATAACAGTGGAAGCCGGTGCACTGCCGGCAGCTCTCCTCTACTGGACTAGTTTTTACCCATATATCAGTCAGTAGGTTGTTCTTGATGCTGGCGAAGGATCTTGATACAAGGAATTCGAGGTATCCTATTCGAATAAAATCTGATTACCTCCCAGGCAGTATTATAACACTGACGGGTTTAGCGTTTTTCCACTAAATGGTGATAAAGACCCCAGTGGAAATAAGTCACTGTTTTGGGTTATCCTGCTGTATGACCCTTGTGGGTTTAGCGCTTTCCTTGATTATAATCCCCTCAAAGAAGGTTTCTTGACGTGGTGAGGGGCTCTTCATCTAGGGAATTAGATCTGTGCTCCAGTTCCCTGAATACCTTCCATGCCCTCCACAGGCGCTGCATAATCCTACGGGTTTAGCGCTCCCCCTCGATTATAATAATTTTATTATAATAATCATTGGGTTTTCATAGGTTCTCTAAACATGCTGGTATGTACATGATAATCTATGTAACTGTGTATACCTGAATAAACTGGGTATATAGTGAGCCCAGGACTACTTGTTGAGGTTTATTTAGGTACAGGTACACCTAAGTACAGTGTTTGTGTAAATTACCAAGGATAACCCCAAAGAAAGTCAAGATATTGACAGATTTCCATTAGGGTCCTTGTGTCTTAAGTTAAGCCTGGCTGTAAGATTTCTACTATCATATAGTTAGGCTTTAAATAACAAGATATTACAAGGACCCTAATGGAAATAAGTAACTGTGGCTAAATAACAGAAAAAGGCACAATACCGTGACTGGAATGATACACAAATAACCTGCACATAGAAGAGAGGAGCTTACCACGACATTTCAGTCCGACTTGGACCATTTACAAAGTCACACTGACATTTTTTTTTTTTTTTTTTTTTGGGGGGGGGGGGGGGTTATCCTGGATAATTTACACGGTTATTACTTATAATTGTAGTTGTGTACCTGTACCTAAATATTTACTCAAGAAAACTTTTTTAATACTGTGAGGGGCTCTTGATTAAAGTAACTGGAGTTATATTTCCTTTCCTTCAATTAAATTTTAAGCCTTATTAGTGGCCTTAAATGAATTGTATAATTATTGGCTTTGTTTTTGTGCCTATTTTACTTATTCATTTACCCATATATTTATGTTCTATAGCTCAAAGAAATACATCATCATTAATGCCTCTCAAATCCCAGGTAATATATGGCCCCTATGGGTTTAGTGCTTTCCAATGGAAATAAGTCACTTTGATTTTTTTTACTTATCCTAAGTTATTTACATATATTGCTATTTATCATAATTGTACTTGTGTGTACTTGTACCTAAATAAAATTACTTTCCCTGATTATTTTAAAATGGTAAGGGAATTCTTGACCCAAGAAACTGGATGATAATAATAATAATAATAATATAATAATAATAATATCTTTATTTACTACAAGTACATGTACAACGTATACAGTCCTAGCTGACAACAATGACATACTACTATATAGAAAGTCCCTTGTTATGCTCCGCATTTTGGGCAAATTAGGCCAGTGTCCCAGGATGCGACCCACACCAGTCGACTAACACCCAGGTACCCATTTTACTACTGATGGGGAACATAGACAACAGGTGGAAAGAAACACGTCCAATGTTTCTACTCTGGCTGGGAATCGAACCCAGACCCTCGCCGTGTGAAGCGAGAGCGTTAACCACCAGGCCTCCTCTTTCTTGGATTAAACCTGAATGTTTCCCACTCGCTCGTAAAGGACCCCAATGGTAATAAGCCACTTTGTCTAACTTTTTTGGGTTATCCTAGGTTCTCTACACATATGCTGCTATGTATGATAATCTCTGTAACTATTTGTGTATACCTGAATAAAATTACTCGTGCACTGTATGACCCATGCATGATTACTGATCTTTGAATCCTTTAATTCATAAGTTCTGCAGTGCTGAATGACCCTTGTGGGTTTAGCACTAAATCTTGAAAATAATAATAATTTCTGCTTTAATTAATATTAATATGCTATTCGCAGAAAATGTTCAGCAGATTGTGGGATTCGGCAAAGAACTCGCCATTTAGCCATCCCTTTGAGGCTCATTGTGATGCACCAAATAAGGAAATTGTTCTGCCAAGAAGGATATCTGCAGCTGACGGAGGTATGTGCCATGTACAGTATTATGAATCATATTTAAAATTGCAGTGTCTTAAGTTATTTGTCAGATTGCCAGATTTATTATCATATAGCTGAAAAATAGCTAGACAAATTGGCAAAAATCAATTATTTCTGCTGCTCAGAACTCATTTTTAAGCTATGTCTATTCCTAAAGACAACCAAAATAATCTGTTTTAGTAGTTTGTCATCTGTTCTACCAAATGATACCAAATAATATCCAGTGAAACCATGAAAACCATCTGAGAAAACACCTCAAAGTAGCTATTTTAAACCATAAATGTGGTTGGAGTTTTGCCTTTCCCGTCATGTGCTGTGTGGGGTAAAACTTTTTTTTTTATACTATGCACACTTGCTGTGCAGACCCATTCTCATGTCTTAGACCAAAATTTATTGCATACAGCTTATCGGAATGAACTGAGTTTGACAGAATTACGTGAGGAACCCTGATCTCACTGACGTAGTTCTATGTGATGGCCACTGAAAGGTTTAATGTTCACTTGAGCCGATTGCTTTGTGTTCTTTCAATCACTTCTCGAGAAAAGTGATTGGGAGGTTATGAAATTACTATGTATTAATATGCCATTTGTTTATTCATATGCATAAATGTATATTGCTGTAAATACAACTGTTTAAATAAATACTGATATAAGTGTTAAAAACAGCAGGTTACTGAATCATCAAATGAATATTATTTGCAGAAACATACAGTTGTGAGTATGGATCAGGAAAGTTTTATTTAATGTGCGCTTTTGGTGGACTCTTGAGCTGTGGCATCACTCACACAGCAGTAGTACCTCTCGATCTTGTTAAATGCAGGATCCAGGTTAACCCTGCCAAATACAAAGGAATTTTCAATGGATTTAAGGTAAGTTATATGATTTAACAGTGATTTAATGCATTACATTATTTTATCTTGAGTATGTGTGTTATTAAGCATCATTGAAAAACTTTTTTATTATTTTTCTGTTTTTTGTATTTGGGTAAAATGATTTATTGTAATGGGTAACTATAGCAGTAACTTTCTTATAGTGTTAATGGTGGTACGTATTTTTCTTCATCTTTCTTATTCTGCCAAAATCATTTAGAATAAAGAACTTGTAAAATTGTTCATATCAGCTTCTTGAGAAATTTGTTTTTGATGTAACTTTTTGTATTAGGTGGTTAAAAATTTATTTAAAAATGTACTGCATTAAGCGGATGAATTTTTTGCCATGGATAACTCTGCTGCTATGTGAAGCACTTTAATGGAAAGTGTGTTAGTACTTTATATAAATTCTCTTGTGAACATTAACCCTTAAACTGTCCAAACGTAGATCTATGTTTGCGCGCGTAGCGCTCCAACCTAGACTTTCTCCATAAGAAACAATGTAAAAAAAAAAAAGTAGATCTACGTTTGGAGCACTACGCGAGCAAACGTAGATCTACATTTGGACAGTTTAAGGGTTAAAAGCCATGCTGAAAGAATTTTTAAATCTAAAATTTTCTTTAAAATCAGAAAAGTTTATATTTCAGTTGTCAGCCATGTCAATTGTTTTATGTAAGATTTTTTTTTTTCAGAAGAAAATATGGCTGTATGATTTTTTTGTAGGGTAAAAAATTCTACATTTTTATAGAGAGAGAATCCTGTCAAGGAATTACAGCCATCCTTCCCTTCCATTGAGTGATTTTTGATACTTTTAAATCCTCAAGTGCTGTATGACTAATGGGTTAAACACTTCCCCATTAGCCCTTTGAGGGCCCAACCTGTAGATCTACGTCATGAGCTCAACTCGTTCACATAAGCTGTGAGCAATAAATTTGGGCCTAGGTGAGTGTGTGCCATATAAAACAAATCCTGTAGCACACTGCAAAACGAGAAAAAACTGGTACCGTGTTTCTGGATTAAAACAGAGAATTGTACTGTATTTTCATATGGTTTTTACAGTTGTATTCACGGTTTCTTGGCCTCATTTGATAGAATGGAAGATATATTACAGAAATAGAGATGATTTTGATTGGTTTTAGTACTTAAAATAGCTTGAAATTGAGCTCAAAGTAGCAGAAATGCTTGATTTTTTCCGATGTTCAAGAGTAAATAAATGACGTCACACATCCCATACACATCAACTGGTGGGTCTAATATACGTTCATGAATGTGCTGGTGTTATTTATACAGTACAATTATTACAATATTGCATAACAGTAAAATCTTCTATTTTTTGGTGTGAATAAAAGTTTTGTGAAAAAAAAAAAATCAAAATGGAATTCATCTGTAAAGTCTGGAAACAACTGATAAACAGAGGAAATGTTATTTTAGTGCCAGGAATGCCTGCATTGTTTATTCTGGACCCTATTTTGAAATTGGAATATTTTGAATTTGTGTGAAATTGGCCAAATGACCAATTTCTGATCACTTATTGGGTTGTTGAAATACATAGTTGATTGGGCAGTTTCTTGTGCTCAGTTGATAAGTAATACTAGCGAAATAGGTAAGAATTTGGTAGACAGGAATAATGTAACTAGCCTAAAATAGGAGTGGGCAGAATTGTTGATGTGTAAATATCGCTGACGCAGTAAAAGTTGTGTGTAATTTTGCCAGTTTTTCGTCAGATTTCATACTTTTTGTTTTATTACCTTCAGAAAAAAGATTCTGTACCATTTCATAAGAAAAACAATTTTTTTTTTAATTCTTGGACCCTCAAAGGGTTAATATTTATAATATAGAAAGGGCTGCAATTAAAAGAAAACTTTCAGTTTAATAGAATTTGAGAAATGTAGAGAAATTCTAACTAATAGTGGCTATAAAGTAGCAACCTTGTGAAGAATGTCACGGTATCATGGCTGGAACAATTCATAAATAACCTACACTGGAGAGGAAACTTAGTTGTTTCAATTGGTCCCGGACTTGATGATGCTCCATGACAAACTGAAATGTCAAAAGTTACCTCTTAAGTGTAGGCTAATTGTAAACAAGCTGGTATTGTGCCTCTTCTAGTTTACATATTATCTAAAGTCCATTGGCTCTAGACATTACTAATAGTGTTAAAACAATTTTTGTCATTACTGGAATACACTAGCACTCATTTTGTAATATATCACTTCTCAGGTGTCTATCAGAGAGGAAGGTTTTCGTAGCCTGGCAAAGGGCTGGGCTCCCACTTGTATTGGCTATTCCATGCAAGGCATCTGTAAGTTTGGTTTCTACGAAGTCTTCAAGATTTTGTATAGTAACCTCCTCGGGGAAGAAAATTCATACCTCTACCGCACTTCCTTATATTTAGCTGCATCAGCTTCAGCAGAATTCTTTGCTGATATTGCACTTTCTCCTATGGAGGCAGCAAAGGTAAATATATTTATATTTTTATTTTGTATTTCTTTCTGGGTTACCCTGCCTCGGTGAGAAATGGCCGACTTGTTAAAAAAAAAAAATTGTATACTAATTTTACAGTAGATTTGCTTGTTCTTAAAAATTTAATATTGCCTTTTCTGCCAAGGCAAAGTAAGGTAACAAAGAATAAAAACACATCACAGACCAGGCCGCGGGGGCATTGATCCCCAAAATCCTCTCCAAGTATAGGTATGCCCACAGCTATCTTCCAAATAGTTTTTTTCTTTTTTTTCCAGTGGTGACCATTTCCCATCAGTCTCAAAAAAAAAAAAAAATACTCATTAACCCTTTACACACATATATCTGCATCATTGAGGCCAGTGTTGCTTATGTAGAGCTACATCTTAATCATAGTGCCCTCCAGTATGCTGTGACTGGGTGTGCACAGTATAATGAAAAAATACTGCCCTGTGCAGTTCATGATGAGAACAGCTAACCTCTGACTTTGTGTTTAGGTTAAAACTATGACTGAGGCATTCTAAGGCAGTTATCATGGTTTTATTGACTGTTTCTTGTTGGCTGATGAACAGAGGACATACCAGTGATATGGAGATGATTTTAGTAATTTTGAGATGGGAGGTGGCTTGAAATAATCCTCAATTTTTGGCACTTTTCTTGAGGAAGGATGGGGAGAACCTCCCAATCCAAGCCCAAGAACAGTACGAAGATGGGAATCTTAATCGTGGTTTGATAAAAAATAATTTGTTGGTCTTAACCCGGACCAACATTGTTGCCACAGGTTATGAAGTTCATGAGAGAGCACTGAAAAATAGTCTGTAAAGGACTGCTGTGAAAATACTGGCAGACTTGTAAATGACCTAAAGCTATTCTTTCCAGAAAAACAGCTGCGTACCCTCACCATTGATATTTAAAACCATCAGTGCACATGGCTGTATCGTGAAAATGAGATTTAAAGTATTCAAGAAAGAGTGAGTACAAGGTTGTAGGAGGCAAGTGAGTTTTTGGGCATGGAATTGGGGAAGATCAAATTTAAATCGTAACTTCCCATGGAGGGAGGGAAAAAACAAGATGCAGGGGAAGATAAAGGTGAGGTATATTAAGTGATGTCAGAGCACAAATAGAGAGGAAAGGGGGTAAATAAATGAGTCAATAATTAAATAAATTGGCTTTACTTACATCCATAACCATTGTGTGAAAAGATTGTGAAGGAAAGCTGACAAAACCGAGACAGTGGGTATTGCCTCGATCTTGCAAGGACAGGACATTTACTTCTGTATAAATGGTGAATGGGATTAAGCTTAGAAAGAATAGTAGAGGAAGCCAAAGAATATAGTTGGTCTCCATAGGCTAGATAAGATTTGGGTTGAATGTAGGCAAAGAAAGGTTTGTTTATACGCCCCTATCCCCAGGAAAAAAGTGGGCTAAAGTTTAAGTAGGTTTAGGCAGCTGTGACAAGCAGCTTTCATAGAAGTTATGAGAGGCTACAGGAGAAGGGGTTACTAGCCTCTTGCTTCTGGCATTTTAGTTGTCTTTTATGACATGCATGGCTTACAGAGGAAGAATTCTGTTCCACTTCCCCATGGAGATGTTTTATTTATATATTAAACTGTCATATCTGAGCATCTGTACAAAGACAGTGATTACATATGAGTGATGGTAGAAAATGGCTGACATGTTAAAAAAAAAAAATTTAATTTATTAGGAGTTGGAGTTGGTACATTTTTACCGACTCCGACTCCAGTAACCCAAGAATTGCTTACGACTCCATGACTCCAACTCCACAGCCTTGTTTTTAACCTGTGCTTCACTCAAACTCTTGCATGTTTATAATATTCCTCTTGATGTAGGACCTCCAGCATTCTTTCATAATTTAATCACTTTTTCTTAACATCAGTACTACAGTCATGCTACTTCACTCCCAGGGGTGCTCGGCCTGAAGATAGTGCATGGATTGCACTCATAGTATGCAGGCTTGAAGCATGGTCTTCGAATGTTGCAATGAGGAAGAGGTTGGAGGCAGTTGCAATGTCAAGTTTGAGATCAGTGTGAGAATAAGAAACAAAAATTAGAAGACTGCAGTGGTATAAAAGGTATAATTCTGAGAGCAGTGGATGGGGTTGAGATGATTTGCTTATTTATCATTTATAAAGGATGAAGCAAGAGAGGTTGACAAAGAGGGTGTATAAACCCATGGTGGGGTGCAGGAGAGGTAGGAGACATTTCAGGAAGGGTGAGTGAGGGCTGTTTCAAGTGGTAGGAGCTAGAGTATCCAGCAAACTTTTATTAGTGTGTTAAATCAGAATGGAGCTGAATGTGTTTTGGGATCAGATGCTTTGTTACTGTTAGCAAGGAACAGTGAAGGGTTCCAAGGAAGTTGATTAGCCACACTTGAGTTCCTAAAATGAGAAGAGCTTGCACTTTGGAGGGGATAAATAATATGAAGGGTTATTTGAATTGTGATGTCTGTACATGTTAAGCAGAACAGTTATTGAATGAGTAATTGTGAACATTCTTCCATTGGGTTGCCCTATCCTGGTGGCAATTGGTGGATATGATAAGTAAAATTTTTTTTTTTTTTTTCCAACACACCGGTCGTATCCCACCAAGGTGGGGTGGCCTAAAAGGAAAAATGAAAGTTTCTCCTTTTACATTTAGTAATATATACAGGAGAAGGGGTTACTAGCCCCTTGCTCCCAGCATTATGATAAGTAAAAATTAATTATTTTTAATTTAATTTTCTCAGGTACGCATCCAGACTCAACCTGGTTTTGCATCAACTTTGCGTGCTGCAGTCCCCATCATCTATGGCCAGGAAGGCTTGTGGGGTTTCTACAAGGGTGTAGTGCCTTTATGGTGTCGACAGATTCCCTACACAATGATGAAGTTTGCATGCTTTGAACGCACAGTTGAGGCCCTCTACCTGTATGTTGTACCAAAGCCTCGTGACGAGTGCAGCAAAAGTGAACAGTTGGTGGTTACCTTTGCTGCAGGTTACATTGCTGGAGTTTTCTGTGCTATAGTGTCTCATCCTGCTGATACCATTGTGTCGAAGCTTAATCAAGATAAAGGATCGACAGCTGTTTCTGTTGCAAAACAGCTAGGCATGGCAGGTAAAAAGACTACAGTAGTTTTTAGTATTGTTTTTTATGACATTTGTTAAAAGAATCATATTGGAATCTTAACAGTATATCTGTTATGAAATAACCAAGTTGTATTCATATGCATTGAAGTGCATTACACAATATTTCTTATTCCTAGCATAGTAGTAGTATGGAACTAGATAGTCCATGCAGGCTTAGCATTTTATGAGTGGTAGAATAAATATTAGTCAAATTACAAAATGCTTTTGTTTACAGGATTGTGGAAGGGCCTGTTCCCACGTATCATCATGATTGGTACCCTGACTGCTCTTCAGTGGTTCATCTATGACGCTGTCAAAGTAGCCTTCAAGCTACCACGTCCACCACCACCAACAATGCCAGAATCACTCAGATTGAAGCTGGAAGCAAAACAAGCTTAAGCTTATAATATTAATAAAAAAAAGCATTCCGTACATGGATCCCACATTTGTTAAACTTCCTACAAGGAAATTGCTACACAAACTGCTGAATTTCTCTAGGATGAGTTAAGTCTAGATACTCATCACTAAAGATGTTTAACATTCAAGTCTAAACTGATAAGGTTATTTAAAATCTGTTCCAAAAAATTTTGTTAGTTTTAAACTTCAATGTGCCATCTTGCACTTTTTTGAAAAGCTACTTTGCTACTTGCTCTGTTACCGGGGTGAAAAATTGATGACCATTTATTGTGCCTAGTAGCTTTGAGATAATATTTTAGCAGTGAAGACGAAGTATTGAAAAACAAATTTGGTTAATTTTTACATCTAAATTGTAATTTATACATTTCTGAATGTCTTGTAAATAGTAAGGTAACATTGTATAAAATGAAAATAAACTTAACTAAGTTTTAACTATTTTTTTGTCCAGCAATATTGACGTTTCTTTGGAGGGTATAAATGATTTTTAATCAAGTTAAGCTCTAAACCTGAGAGGGTCATACAGTGCCACAAGGTATGGATGTGTGAAGGATAGGAGTGAGGGGCAGAGATATGTGACAGTAGGGATATATGGTGCAATAAGTTTAGTTTTAAAGTCTTGTCTGCTTCAAAGGTGGGACTTTCAGCAAGGATGGGTGGATTTTCAGCTATTCTGATGCTAGCACCTTCATGAACGCGTCCACAGCAACAGCGGCCCCACACTCTGTGTGCCATTGTTCATCAGCCAGTGAGCATGAGCCCACTCGCTCATACGATGCATTTCGTATTATTCCAGTCTTTTTAGTGCTTGCAACTGCTAAATAAGACACCATGGGTGCAAAGAAAGTTCCTAGTGCCAGCCAGCCCTTTCGTAAAGAGCTGAGAGAGAGGGGAGAAGGTGCCTTTTTCAGTGATTCTGCAATATGTACGATACGAAAGCAGCAGGAGTTGATAAAGGCTATAGCACCAGCCAGCAATAAAGTGTAGCACTAACAGTGTAGCAAGTAAGTTAAGCGATTAATCGATAGAAAAAGGACAGCACGAAACTGACTCCTCCATTGTTGTTGGAGGTATATAGGGCTACTGACACTGCCGCCTTCACCACCATGTAAGGCTTATCTTTCACTGGCCCTTGTACACCACAACAAACACACCACCACTTGTGACATTCTTAATTCCATATTTTATTCATTCTAGAGTATATATCATGTTTCTAAGTTATTAACCCCTAAACGGTCCAAACGTATATATACCGCTAGCCCCCAAACGGTTTTATTTTTCATGCCTCCAAATTTGACACGATTGGCCTGAGATGCCTGGTCAGCATAGACTGGATCTTAACACTCCCCTTTTAAGAGGAAAGTGATGTTGACCCAAAGTTTAGTGGCTTTGAGGTGAATGTGGCCACAAGTGGTTGAGGAAATATCAAAAACCTCGACAAAAACCCATGTGCAACATTTGTGCAACACCCTTTAAAGTGCAGGCATTGTACTTCCCATTTCCAGAACTCGAGTCCGGCTAACTGGTTTTCCTGAATCCCTTCACAAAATATTACCCTGCTCACACTCAAACAGCTCGTCAAGTCCCAAAAGCCATTTGTCTCCATTCGCTCCTATATAACGCTCGATCACTTTTGCTGGAAGTCCAAGCCCCTTGCCCACAAAATCTCCTTTACCCCCCTCCCTCCAACCTTTTCGGGGATGACTCCTACCCCGCCTTCCTTCCCCTACAGATTTATATGCTCTCCAAGTCATTCTACTTTATTCCATTCTCTAAATGACCAAACCACCTTAACTGCCCCTCTTCAGCCCTCTGGCTAATACTTTTTGTAACTCCACACCACCTAATTTCCACACTACAAATTCTCTGCACAATATTTACACCACACATTGCACAACATCTCTGCCTCCAGCCACCACCTCCAATTTTGGGAGTGAAAAACTAAGTAAATTTTAATCCTTTAATAAAATTATGAAAAGTTGAAATTATACACAAAATAAAAGCTCAAATGGATTTAAATAGAGGAAATACACAAAAAATTAGCAAAATATTAATTCATAGTTCAAACCAAACTGTTTCATAAAGTGAAGCCTTTCAGTAACTGTCAGTGTCAATAATTCTCAACTAAAAATTTAATCAAAATTTCATAATCCTGATGGTACTTGCATCCTTTTAATTTTTGCAAGTCCAGTACAATAAATAACAATTATAAATATAGAAATAGTCTTTACTTTTTTCCTTGTTCCATTGTTTCTGACCCTGTTACTTTACGATGGAAATAAATGGTATAAAATACCGACACAATGGAAATATAAACACACATGCAGTATGTGATCCTTTATTGACTCCGTTTTGCCCACACAGTGGGCTTTTTCAAGTCACAAACAGATCTGTTTGTGACTTGAAAAAGCCCACTGTGTGGGTGAAACGGAGTCAAAAAAGGATCACATTATACTGCATATGTGTTTATATTTCCTTGTTACTTTACATTTTGCAGATGCAGTATGACCCATATGGGTTTAATGTATCATCACTAATGCCTTTCATAAATTATTGGCCCAAAAACCTTCAGGCTTCTACTAGGCTTTGTCAGTAACTGATTTGTTATCTGTTGTACTTCTTTGTCATTCTACCATCATTATGTAACTACAAAAATAATCCAGATTAATTCCCTTTCTATCTAACTCCAGTATATATTTGTGGTTGCCATATCTAGTTTCAATATGACAGCCACATAAGTCTGTGGCTGTCTTATCTAGCTCTAGCATGACACTATAAGTTTGCAATTGTTCTATTTATCACCAGTATAATACCTCATAAATTTGTAGTTGTCCTATCTAGCTCTATAGTGGCACCTACATAAAAGTATGAGGCTGTCTAATTAAAACAATTTTAATAATATACAGTTATACACCAACAACAGTACAAAATAAATTATTACAATACTTGAATTACTGTACTCTGTCTGTCAAAATAAAATGTTGAGAATACAGTTTAAAGATATGCAAAGGACAGTACTATTTCCATATAAATATTGCAGTGGCTATATAAAAAGCCAATTTCATCAAACATGTCATTTTATTCACAATATATTTTGTAACTGTGTCAAATAAATTATATTAAGAATTTGGAATGAAAAGCCATCAATATATAAGTCATATAATAATTCTAATTCTGGAAAAATAAATATTCAGTTCTTATTATTTTTAAACAAAGTATTGTTTGGGTATCAGCATGGTAATGTCTTCCCTGAATACCTTCATGGATAGCTCCATGCTCACACTGTCAAATCCCTAAAACCACTATCCTTCACTCGCCCAATTTAACATTCAGCACCCTACCTCCAACTTTTCCTTGAAAGTTGTCTATATCGTGCATCTAACCTGGATTTTTTGCACCCTGACCATTCTATTTTGCTTCTTTCTAAATGACCAAACCATCTTTTAGAAACCCTCGTCCTCTGTCTGAATTATGCCTTTCATATCACTACACCATCAACTTCTCTAATATTTATAACATATATTGATCTATATATACACACCCCTTTGGGTTTTCTTTTATTTTCTTACTAGGTCTTTTAGTACTATTATTTGATTACTATTTCTTACTAGGTCTTGTTCTTGTTTAATTCCTTTTATCTCCATGGGTAAGTGAAACAGAATTCTTAGCCTGTAAGCCATGCGTGTCGTAAGAGGCGACTAAAATGCTGGGAGAAAGGGGCTAGTAACCCTTTTCCTGTATATTACTAAATTTAAAGAGAGAAACTTTCATTTTTGTTTTTGGGCCACCCTGCCTCAGTGGGATAAGGTCGGTTTGTTGAAAGAAGATATTGACCTAAATCAGTGTTCACTGGTTCTAGCAAACTAACTCGTGTAAATATTTAGACCATGCCTCGCACACAAACAAAACTATTGGTGCCATTAAATTCAAACGCATTATTTTTCTTCCATTCATTAAAAAAATTTCTTTCCACAGACACCTCAGCATTCTTGGTACCGTTTGTCCCTTGTCTATTGTGTTTCACTTTAATGGCCCATCTGCCAACATATACACCCTTATGTGTATGTAAATACGTTCACTTCCTCCAAACCACTTTCCTGTCTGACTTCTCTCATAACCTATGTTGGTACTTGACCTGATCATCTTGCTCATTTTATGTGTACACTTTCAATATCCTTTTGCACATCTTTCCAAACACCTACTGGTTTCTCTTCTGAATATCCCAATGACAATGGGTCACTGGCAAATAACTAATATGACACTTCAAACTTACCTTCTAAGACCACACCTTTTCACAGACATTTGTCAATATATACTCAACTGTTATCTCTCCAGAAGTATGCTGACATCACAGATTACCCCTCTGATTGGAATATCCCCCATCCCTCCTTCAGTGCAGGCGCTGACACCTCCAGGACTCGATTCCAGCTAACCAGTTTCTCTTAATCCCTTCATAAAAGTTACACTGCTTACACTCCAACTGCATGTCCATTAAAAAACCACTTGTTTCCATTCACCCCTATGTATAACACACACAAACTTGCTGGTTGCTCAAACCCATATAACTCAATCTTTTGTCCCCTCCAACCATTCCTGGGATGACCCCTACATACGTACATAACCATATTTTTCAAATATGAGATGTGCAACAGACTAGTATAATCTAGCATATAATTTAAAATTTTGTAGAACATGTTCCAAAAGAATGTTATTAAGGGTACTAATATATCTGATTTTATTTAAAAATTCTTCTTGTAAATGAAGTGATCTGTCAGTTTAGATACTGTATATGCATTGCTTATGACAAAACTTGCATATACTTTAGAAACTAATATAAAATTACTCTAATTATAAAACATCACAAATTTAACGATGCCTATGATATTAGTACTATAGTAAATCATCGATTATCTGGTGCTGTCCGGGAGAGTGCATTAGATTTTCAGAAACGACATATGTTATTTTTATGGTCCGTATGGTATGCTCCTTCCTCTTCCTCATTATTAGTTCAGGTGCTCTCAGTGGAAATGACCGTGATAATGTTAAACACTAGATAAGCAATCACCGGATAATCGATGATCTACAGTATTTTCCTGAGTGTAGTGATCTTCGATATTGTAGCAACAGCTGGAAGAATAGGTGTCAGGATGGCAAAGTAACACAGTATGCAGAGTGATAATTTGCTCATTGTTCAGCTTCTCTTTACTATATACTTGATGGCTAATAACTGCCCGTCAACCAGGTTTTCAGTGTGTTAAGTTGTGCAACAACACATTACATTTCACCATCACTCTCCATCTCAGGCAGTGGATCTTCAACACTCCTGAAAAAAAAAAAAAGAGAAACCTTGAAAATATGCTTCCTAACATGATTTAGGTTTATGATTTTTTTTGTTGGTGGAATTAATTTTTGTTTTCAGATTTTTTCACAATTTTTTATCATTTTAATGTACAACTGTATAACAGCGTTGGAAAACTTCAGTCAGGTTATTAACCCCAGAGTTAACCCAGGATATAACCCACAACACCTGACTAGACTAATGCCTAGGTATCTATTTAGTACTAGGCAAACAGGGACAAGTGCAAGGAGACTTGCCCCTACATTCTGTCTCAACTCTGGATTCAGTTTGGGTCTTTACAGCTGCATTTTACAGTTGACAGTACCACTGAGCTAAGAGTCACCAGGCTCATTAAATTTTTCAGATCTTCTATTACTT